>NC_056732.1:627923149-628068149 GCF_019279795.1 Protopterus annectens | reverse complement strand
AGTGTTCAAGCCAGGAGGCCTGTCAGCTCCAAGGTCAACAATCCATTGCATTTCTTTACACTCATTTTCTAAAACAATATCTCCTCCTGCGTTATTCATTAATATAATTTGTAGCTCTGTTTTGTAAACCCGAAAGCACTTATCACCATTGTTATTAAAGCTTTTTGGATTTTAGCTGTGGTGGTCATGGTACTTTACCTGGGTTACTTATTCTAATATGCATATGTGTATATATATATATATATATATATATATATATATATATATATATATATATATATATATATAATATATATATATATATATATATATATATATATACACACACACACACACACACACACACACACACACACACACACACACACACACACACACACACACACACACACACACACATATACATACATACATATATATATATATATATATATATATATATATATACACACACACACACACACACACACACACACACACACACACACACACACACACACACACACACACACACACACACACACACACACACACACATATATACATATGCATGTATATATATATATATATATATATATATATATATATATATATATACACACACACACACATATATATATATATATATATATATATTTATATATACATACAAACACATACACACATAAGTATATATATATATATATATATATATATATATATATATATATATATATATATATATATATATATATATATATATATATATATATATATATATATATATATATATATATATGTGTATATCGTCCACTTTTTAATTTCAAAAGCCCAAAATCTCGAGTTTTGAAATAGCGAACTCAAAACATTGCGATTTTGGAATCTCGAAATTAAAAAGTGGAAAAGGAAAAAAAAGCAACTAACACAATGTTTTTGTAGGGGGGCAAGCCCCCTGCACCCCCCACACCCCCTGCAACTTAAATATACCATCTCCCAGAGTGCCCTACAGTGAAGAGAATGGTAAGCAGAACAGGAGCATTATCATTCTCTTCACTATAGTGCAATCTCAGAGTTGGTATATTTAAGTAGGGGGTGTGTGGGGGGAGCATCCCCCCATGTGGGGGGTGCAGGGGGCTTTCCCCCTGCAAAAACATTGTTTTATTTTTTTTTGCTCCACTTTTTAGTTTCGATATATATATATATATATATATATATATATATATATATATATATATATATATATATATATATATATATATAGGTCCACTTCTTAATCTCAAAATAGTGAAATCTTGATTTTCAGTATTTCGAGACTAAAACATCAAAACCTCAAAAAACTAAATCTCACAATCATGAACAATCACAATATTAAAAACAAAGAAATATCCAACCCTTCCCCCAAAATAATACACAAAAAGTACATAGCTGTGTGAAGACTGGAAGAGATGAATGAAGGCTGCCAGCCTAGCCAAATAGAATTGTGCAGATAATTCTATCATTTGTAAATGTGAAATGTTGAATTTAAAACAATGTGGCAACATTGCCATCTGCTGTAAAGAAAGCTAAGTCAAGCATTTCTTGTTGGTCCTTTGAAATTAAAATTATTGCATCACTGCCTTTCATGTTTACAAGTCGGCTTCATTCCGGCTAGATGAAGGCTTCCTACCTATTGTTTTAAGGATAAAGTTAATGACCAGAATTTACATGTGGAATGTCCTTTATTGCTCTAAGTGTAAAAGAATGTAAATGCAGTTTTTGTCAGCCTGGGAATACCAGGAAAGTGTAAAAGATGATGTAATGTTTTAGCAGAGCTGCAGTTTCAATTTAAACAGTGAGAACCAGAGATTATTAAGCATTTTTTTGTCTGGACTATCCAACTCAGCACTCTGCCTGTGTGTTAAGTAAGTTATCCTAGACTTGTGTTTTCTTTTAGATTAGCTAGGAATTATAAAGATTAGACAAAGTGTTTTTCTTTAATGGCAGAACTGTACTACTGATTTATTTTAAGTATTTCTGTGTGATCTCTGAACTCTCTTGACAAGCACTGACTGCGTATTAGAAAGTATTGTCTTGCGGTTTAAATTATTTATTATTAAATATTTTGAAACCTTTTAACTGTGGCTGATTTGTGTAGAGATAAGTTAAGCTCCAGAGTACATTGCATATTTAGAGAGTTTATTGTACAAAGCCACTCTAATAAGCCTTGACTGATTAGTGACACTTACCAATTGGATAATAATATTGCACAGTAATAATTGGACACCCTTTTAAGGGCCTTTGGGTAGCTGATAATTATTAGCTGGGTGGTGGCAGTAATTACTACCGTATAGCCTGGGTAAAAGGGGCACAGCTGGAGAACCTGTGCTAGCCTTCCCCAGGAGTGTCTGTGTGGTTGTATAAACTTATCTCAAAGTGTGTGTGTGTCAGCTACTTGGGCAGAGACAGAAAGCACTGGTTGGACAGAGAGTGTGCTGGAGATTTTAGCTTGCCTGGCTAGGCTGAGATCTGGACCCTATAGCTATACCAGTGGGGAGTCTTATTGGAGACCTGGGGAGCAAGGGAATGACCAGACCCAGACTGACTGTGATCTCTGTGTGCTCTTAAGGGAAATCACACTTTACTGTGTGTATTTGTTATCCTTTCTTCATATATGAGATGCCTTCTCTGGTGTTAGTGGTGAGAATTGAGGCTCCTTGATTGCTGGGCCATGGCACTGGAGTCACATATTAATTGGTGGCAGTGGTTGGGATATCCTCACATATTAATTGTTTGGCAGCGGTGGGATATCCACATCACATATTAATTCGTTGGCAAATACTAATTGGCGTGTAGTGGTGTGGGTAGAGTGAATCTTGTAGCTTGTGTACAGTGAGCTTTGAAGGTGTTTTGTACTCTAAAACAGCCATGCAGTGAATACTAAGAGCTCAGATCACAATTGTTTTATTTCTTTCGTTAGCTTAGTTAGTCAGGGTGAGCAGGCAGCATGTCAGCAGAGGAGTATGGAAAGCTGACAAGGAGCCAGCTGGTGGAGATGTGCCAGGCTAGGGGACTGGTACATGGAAACCTGACTAAGGCAGACCTGATTGCAGCCTTGGTTACAGCTGCATCAGAAAACAGCAACCAGGAGGACAATCAGACTGGCAGTGGAGATATAATTCTATTAGAGAATGGACAGCTCAACCTTTCTGCAGTGGACTTAAAAATCCAGCTGAAGCTAAAGAGACTTGAGTTGGAGGCCAGACATGTGGAATTAGAAGCAAATGAGAGACTGCGACATTTGCAGGCTGAGGAGAATGAGAAACTGTTATGTCTGCAAGTTGAGGAACAAGAAGGGCAGAGGCAGCATGAGAAGGAAATTCTGACTCTTCACCAGAGTCATGGAGGTAATGGGGAAGGGAGTAACTGGACCCCAGAAGCACAAAAGGTCAGTAAATTTCTTCTGCAGTTTAAAGAGGGGAATAATTTTGATAGTTTCATTCATATGTTTGAGAGGGTATGTAAACAGTATGAAGTTGACCAAGGGCTCTGGGTATGGTTCCTGACCCCCTTAGTCCATGGTAAACCTGTAACTGCATTAGCTAAAATGTCTGACATTGCATGTTTTGATTATATTGCTGTAAAGAAATGTCTTTTAGAACTGTTTAAGCTAACACCTGAAATATATGGGAAAAAGTTTCATGAGCATCGATGCAAGGCAGATGAAAGTGTATGTGAATATGTTGCTGAATTGACCACTTGTTTCCATAGGTGGGTAAGTGGATGTCAGTTCACCACTTTTAAAGGGCTGGCAGACAATGTGGTGCAGGAACAAGCGCTTAGCACTTTGCCTGAGGACATGAGGATCTGGTTAGCTCATAGACATGTGCTACTTCAGATGAGTTGGGGAAGAAGAGAGACCTATACCTGGCAAGCAGGGCAGCCCTGTACAGGAAGGAGACCCCCAGTACTGCTCATGGGTCTAAAAGAACCCATGTTGGGCAACACAGACTGCCCCAATGGAATCTGACAGTAGCAGGGGAAGCCACTAGTCCAGGTACACGTCCAGGAGCTAGGGTGAAATGTTTTGAATGCAACCAATTGTGCCATGTGGCATACAGATGTCCACAGAGGCAAGGTGGGGTACAAAAGGTGAGGGAGCCAATAAGTGGGAAAGACAAAATGCCAATAGTAGGTTTTCTTGGGACAACAAGAGTACCAAACTACCACCAGAGACTATATCCTATTGTTGTGAATGGCAAAGAGGCCATTGACAAGAGAGACACAGCCTCTGATATAACCACTTTAAAGCCGGCAATGGTTACAGAGGAGCACTTATTGCCTGGGCAGTCCACTCCAGTCAGGGCTTTAGGAGGGATCATATTCCAAATACCTTTGGCTAGGGTTCACCTTGTCTGGGAGGGTGGAAAAGGAAGCCAGCAAGTGGATACACCTGCAGCTGTCCTGATAGGGAATGATTTTGATAGTGCAGTACCCTGTGCTTGTGCAGTTACATGCAGTCAGTCTTAGAGACAAGCATGTAGGTCTGGTAGCTTGGGGGAGACCCAGACAGACAGCATACTTGAAGCCAGGACTGGTGAGATGGTTACTTCAGGGAGGGAGCCTACCCTATAGCAATGAGCCTGAAGGTGAGCCACAGATGCTTGGGGGTACTGATGGTCCCTTGGATAGAGTGACTGCAAAGGTAGAGGTCAGTAGTAGTACCCAGACTGACAGTGAGGCACCATTGTCAGAGGATGCCAGACTTCCTGTGGAAGGAGAGCTGGGAAGGGTTACAAGGAAAGAGTTGAGACAGGCTCAGCTCTCAGACCCTATATTGCAAGGCCTGAGGCAGGTAGCTAGGGTGGCACCTGATTCTCAAAGAAAGGGGGAATCTGTATACTGGGACAAAGGGTTACTATACAGAGAGTGGACCCCTGAGGGAGGGCTAGAAGGTGAGAGAGTACAGCAGTTGGTAGTGCCTAGAGCCTACTGTCTGGTGCTTCTAGCCATAGCCCATGATATTCCCTTTGCAGGTCATATGGGCATAAAATGTACAAAGAGACATATTATGCAGAACTTCTATTGGCCTGGAATTTCCAGAGATGTAACAGGGTACTGCAGGACCTGTGAGCAGTGCCAAAATGTAGGCAGGGCAGGAGACAAGGTGAGAGCTCCTTTGATGCCTTTGCCTGTGATTGAGGAGCCATTTCAGAGGGTAGCTATGGATATTGTGAGACCTCTGATTACCCCAAGTTCCACAGGGAAAAAGTATATCCTAGTGGTAGTGGATTATGCTACACGATACCCTGAGGCAGTGGCTTTGTCCTCCATTGAGGCAGAGAAGGTGGCAAATGCTTTGTTAGAGATTTTCAGCAGGGTAGGTTTCCCAAAAGAAATACTGACTGACAGAGGTGCCGATTTCTTGTCAGACCTGCTGGTTTGTCTGTGGAAGTCTTGTTGGGTGAAGCACATGAAGACCACCCCCTACCATTCCAAGACTAATGGTCTTGTTAAGAGGTTAAGCTCTACAATCAAGTACATGCTAAAGGCATTTGCAGATCAGTTTAAGAGGGAGTAGGACAAATATTTGCCCCATCTATTGTTTGCTTACAGACAGGTTCCCCAGGAATCCACAGTTTTTCACCCTATGAGTTGCTGTATGGGCATAGGGTGAGTGGGACCTCTAGATTTAATTTGAGAAGAGTGGGAAAGTGAGTGCGAGTCTCACAAGGAGTCTGTTGTGGCATACATCCTAAACCTCAGGATAAGGCTCAGGGAACTCATGGGCTTGGCCCAGGAGGACCTGGCAGAAGCCCAACAACAGAAAAAGGTGTGGTATGACAGGAATGCTCGAGCTAGAGAGTGTGCTGTAGGGCAGCAGGTAATGGTTCTCATTCCTACCAGAGACGACAAGCTGCAAGCAGCTTGGGAGGGTCCCTACAAGGTGGTAAGAAAGGTAAGTGATGTTAACTACATGGTGGAACTGCTAGGCAGATGGCAGGGGCACAAACTGTACCATGTTAACATTTAACATCTGTCATCTTGTTCTAATACTACTCCTACCTCCACTACAATTCCTTTGTTCTTTTCTGCACTATGCCTACATCAACTTTCACAGCAAAATTCAAGCTGTTACTTATTGCCACACTTTTACCTTTTCTCATCTCAGCCTACCTTTTAACCTCCTTTGAACACCCACAATATCTTGTAACTCACTGCCTTCCCAAACAAACTACAATAGCTCTCACTATCTCCCCAAATCACATAAACATAATTTCCATTCCTAGCTACCTACTAGCTAAATTCCACAGACTGACCCACATCAAATACAATGATCTTAGAACCAGGAAATCTTTAAACCAAATCTGCAACCTACACAATCCCTTGTGTAGACTAATAAGCCAGTCCTTACAAGATGGTGATATTCACCCTAATCCTGGCCCAGCAAGTACTTTAACAAATAAACTTCATAACCTCAGTCCCTCCATCACGCCTTCCCCTACCAAACTCACTAACTCACTCTATATTGCACATCTCAATATACGTAGCAATAATAACAAAGTTGCACACCTCCATGCTCTCTTAGATGTGCACTCTTTTGACGTTCTATGCCTTACAGAGACATGGTTAAAACCCCATACCCAAGATACTGAAGTCATCCCACCCAGATACAACATTATAAGGCTAGACCACAAAAATAGGAAGGGTGGTGGAGTAGCTATAATTTTCAAAAATGAGCTACAAGTTACCTCTGTAGACTACAAACCACCTCTAGAGAATAATGCAGAAATCCTTATTTCCAAACTTCAGCTCAATTCTAGTAAATCCATATACATTAGGTGTATCTACTTACCTCCTGGTAATAATACCAGTATACTCAAGGATATCATCAGCTCCCTGTCATCATCCTTCCCACAAGAAACTATAATCCTTGGAGATTTCAATATTGACTGGACATATATCGGTACTGAACATTCTACTTCCCATATTAACCTTTATGGCTTTTCACAAATCATTACCTCCCCAACCAGAATAAACAAACCTAACAAAAAAGAAAGCACCTTGGATTGGATTCTCATAAATAAACACCACCAGACTTATAAAATAGGAATCTACCCAGACGATATAAGTGACCACTCATTAACCTTCATGATCAGGCAAAAGATCCATATTCATTTCACAGCCACATATAGGTCAATATGGTCCAACAAAGACTTTAACTCTGAACTATTTCAAATTGAACTTAGGGCAAGTGACTGGTCTTCCTTAAAGTCTCCATCTTGAAGAGGCAGTTAAATACTTTAACACTAAATTCTTAGCCATCCTAGACCAGCATGCTCCAAAACGTATTATAAGAATTAGGTCAAAACCAGCCTCCTGGCTCTCTAAAGACACCAGACAGAAAATCCTACTCAGAAACAAAACCTGGACCAGGTGGTGAACTACCAAAAATACTCTAGATCAACTAACATTTAGACAGATGAGAAATGGGACAAAAAAAAAGTTGTAGTCTCAGATAAAAAAATGTCTATTGTCAAATGCAGAAGACTCACCATAATAATCCACAAAAGTTTTGGGCAAGCATTAACAGACTCCTACACCAGGTCAAACTAGCACACCAACCCCACTAGGTAGTAACCACGTAAACCCAAAGCAAACTGCTAATGCCGTCAATATCTTCTTAACAGAAACCATTCAAATTAGCAAATCAACTCTCACTTGACAGCTCAAGCCTTCCTACCTCCATTACTAGCTCTCTCTCTACATTTCAATTGCAACACATCCCAGCACACTTCATCTGCAAGCTCATCCAAAAACTAAAACCTTGTACTCCATCAGCTGACCAGTTACCTGCTGAATACCTGCAGAAAGCAGCTAAAGCTGTAGCCTATCCTATATCCATCCTTATAAACAGAACCATAAATGAGGGAACAATTCCTGCAATCTGGAAAATCTCTCACATTATCCCCCTACACAAAGGTGGGAACTCCAATGAACATTCTAACTATCGTCCTATAGCTATACTATCCCCCTTAGCAATAAAATGGAAAAATGCATTCATAGATAGCTACCAAACCATCTAATCCAAAACAACATACTTGCTGAATGTCAACATGGCTTTAGGCCATTCCATAGTATGACTACTGCACTCTAATCCTTCTCTAACTCCATTAACAAAACCAGAAATAACAACATCCTCTCTTCAGCACTCTTTATTGATCTTTCCCAAGCTTTTGACATGGTAAACCACCAGGTGTTTATAAATATTCTCAAATCACTCTCTCTTGATGCTCAGGCTATAAAATGGTTCAGTTCCTACCTCAGTAATAGGCAGCAAGCTGTGCTCTGGGAGAATCACCTATCTTCTCACCTGCCTGTCACCTTAGGTGTCCCTCAGGGCTCCATTTTAGGCCCACTTCTATTCTCAGTTTTCATCAATGACCATCACTTAGCAATCCCTCAGGCTACCTGTATACAATATGCTGATGATTCTACAATTATATGCTCAGCCTATTCCTCACCTGAACTGCAATCCACAACTCAAAAAGTTTTTAACATAGTAGAATCTTGGTTTCTTCAACGTTGTCTCCTCTTGAACCCAAAAAAAACAAAGCTCCTGCTGTTTACTCCTAACCGTAAGTCCACCCCCAATAGATTTTCTCAGTCACATCTAACAACTGTATACTCATATCACCTGATGTTGCAACCAAACTTCTAGGAGTTACAATTGACAAAAACCTCAACTTTGATATTCATATTAACAATACAGTAAAATCTATCAGCAAAAAAATTGGCTCCCCCTATAGGATCAAACCCTTCCTTACTCCATTAGCTAGATCTACTATTGCCCACTCTCATCTAATCTCAACACTTCTCTTTGCCTCTCCTATCTATACTAATCTATCTAAAAACAATCTTCAGAAACTAGCTAAATCCTATAATAATATAGCCAGATTTGCCACTGGAAAACTCTTCAAAACCCATCATTGTCAGAATTTAACTCAACTAGGTTGGCTGGAACTTCAGAATCAACTTACATTTAACCAACTTATAATTGCCCATAAAACCCTTTATCAGCCTCTTAATACTCCAATATTATCAAGCCTGATCACCCCCTACAAAAATCTTAACACCTTACGCTCATCAAATAAATTACTAGTAAAACCAGTAACACAGCTGGTGACTCTCTCTTCTCAAATACAGTTGGGAAAAACTGGAACCATTTACCTAGTGAACTTACATCACTATCCTCCCTAACACTTAACAAAAACTTAAGATTTACCTTAGAACACACTGGCTATGCCCTTGCTGTAACCCTGACTAACCTTTGACTGTATTTTTAACACTTTTTTTTCTTTTTTTTTCTTTTTCTGCCTTTCTTTACTAAGTCCATGCTGCTCTTTTACCACAAAAACCAGCAATTGTACATTAATTATTTCATTTATGAGATTACTTCTTTTGAGAATTACTTTACCTGATGTTAGCTGCAACTATGTGTAAAATTATCTACTTTGCCTATCTTAATGTAATCCTGTAGTACTGTTTTTCATTTGGAGCTTATCTCCCCAGGCCTCTACTGAAAATGGACATGTATCCAGTTAGACTAGCCCAGTCAACAAATGTAAAATAAGATAAATAAATAAATAAATGAAACCTTACCATGATAGGGAGGCCCTTATGCTGAGCATTTGCAGTGGATTGCAGGAGGAGTCTGAGGGAGATCTGGGGACTGATCTCCTCAGTGAGGCTCAGGCTGACACCTCAGTGGAAGGGGTAGCAATGTCCCAGCAGCTATCTCCTACACAGGTTCGAGAAATCCGAGCAGTGTTGCAGGAATTTGGGGACATATTCGCTGGGAAAACAGGGTGCACCCACCTAGTGTAGCACCAGGTGGATACAGGATCCCAAAGGCCTATTAGGCAGGCCCCTTATAGGGTGCCTGAGAGAGTCAGACAGACTCTGAGGGAGGAGGTACAGGAGATGTTGGAATTAGGGCTGATTCAAGAGTCCAACAGTCCCTGGGCCTCCCCAGTGGTGCTGCTGCCAAAGAAGGATGGCAACACCAGGTTCTGTGTGGACTATACAAATTAAATTAGAAATTAAATTAGAAGAGGAAATTAAATAGTTACACAGAGTTGGATGCTTACCCCATGCCTAAGACAGATGAGGCCCCAGAGCAGCTGGATGGGGCTAAGTATCTTACAACCATTGATCATACCAAGGGTTACTGGCAGGTGCCCTTGACTCCCAGTGCTAGAGAGAAGTCAGCCTTTGTGACTCCTTTTGGCTTGTATGAGTTCACAAAGATGCCCTTCGGGATGAGGAATGCTCCAGCGACTTTCCAGAGGCTGGTAGATAATATCCTAGCAGGAGCAGGAAGGTTTGCCCTTGCTTACCTGGATGATATTGCCATCTACAGCCATTCCTGGCCAGAGTACCTTCAGCATGTCAGGGAGGTGCTGGGCAGACTACAGAGGGCAGGGTTGACCATTAAGCTGAGCAAATGTCAGGTGGGTATGACAGACATCTCCTACCTAGGACATAGAGTGGGGAGTAATAAGATAAGGCCAGAACCTGCCAAAGTGGAAGCCATTCAGGCATGGCCTGCACCTGTTACTTAAAAGCAGGTGAGGGCATTTTTAGGGACAGCAGGGTACTACAGAAAGTTTGTCCCCAGTTATAGTACCAAAGCTGCTCTCCTCACAGACCTGACATGGAAGAACAGGCCAGATAAGGTAGTGTGGACCCCACAGCATGTGAGCAGGCATTCCAGAAACTTAAAGAAGCTTTGGGAGGAGCCCCTGTGTTAGCCAGTCCAGATTGCAGCAAAGAATTTGTTGTGCAGGTGGATGCTTCAAACCATGGGGTGGGGGCTGTACTTAGCCAGATTTCTTCAGAGGGAGAAGAGCACCCAGTGGTTTATCTCAGTTGTAGGCTCCAACCCAGGGAGGAATGCTATGCTGCTGTAGAAAATGAATGTCTAGCCATAGTGTGGGCACTGCAAAAACTTCAGCCTTATCTGTATGTAAGGAAATGCACTTTTATGACAGACCTCAACCCCCTAACATGGTTAAACAGAGCCAGCCAGCAAAATGCCAAGTTGCTAAGATGGAGCCTGGGGTTGCAAGCATATAGGGTGGCCTAATGGTTAAGGTGTTAGCCTTACAAACACAAGGAGCAGGGTTTGAGTCTCACAAGGGATAATTGGCTAAGCTTAAAATGGCTCGCAAGGGCAGCTAGCTTAGTACTAACCTATGAACTATGAACCTATGAACCTATGAACTATGATATGTCAGTGCAGCACCGCAGTGGGAGTAGCAATGCCAATGCAAATAGGCTCTCAAGACAGGGAATGGGTTGAGGTACACTCAGATAGACCTAGCCATCTCAAGTGGCATTTTTAAAGGGTCACTTGAAAAACTAGCTTGAGTTCTCTTGGGGGGGGGGTGAAGACTGGTAGAGATGGGTGAAGGCTGTCAGCTTAGCCAGATAGAATTGTGCAGATAATTCTATCATTTGTAAATGTGACATGTTGAATTTAAAACAATGTGGTAACATTGCCATCTGCTGTAAAGAAAGCTAAGTCAAGCATTTCTTGTTGGTCCTTTGAAATTAAAATTATTTCATCACTGCCTTTCATGTTTACAAGTCGGCTCCAGTCTGGCTAGATGAAGGCTTCCTGCCTATTGTTTTAAGGCTAAAGTTAATGACCAGAATTTACATGTGGAATGTCATTTATTGCTGTAAGTGTAAAAGAATGTAAATGCAGTTTCTGTCAGCCTGGGAACACCAGGAAAGTGTAAAAGATGATGTAATGTTTTAGCAGAACTGCAGTTTCAATTTAAACAGTGAGAACCAGAGATTATTAAGCATTTTTTGTCTGGACTATCCAACTCAGCACTCTGCCTGTGTCTTAAGTAAGTTATCTTAGACTTGTGTTCTCTTTTAGATTAGCTAGGAATTATAAAGATTAGACTAAGTGTTTTTTGTAATGTCAGAACTGTACTACTGATTTATTTTAAGTATTTCTGTGTGATCTCTGAACACTCTTGACTAGCACTGATTGTGTAGTAGAAAGTATTGTCTTGTGGTTTAAATTATTTATTATTAAATATTTTGAAACCTTTTAACTGTGGCTGGTTTGAGTAGAGATAAGTTAAGCTCTAGAGTACATTGCATATTTATAGAGTTTATTGTACAAAGTAACTCTACTAAGCCTTGACTGATTAGTCACACTTACCAATTGGATAATAATATTGCACAGTATTTATTTATTTATTTTATTTTATTTTACATTTGTTAACCGGGAAAAAAATCCGACTGGATACAATGTCCTTTTTCAGCGGAGGCCCGGGGAGAAAAGCTCCATCATTATACAAAATACAGACATTTCCAAAGTTATACAATTACAGAGAGTGAAAAAGTCAAAAGTCAAACAAACAATCAGATTGCAAAATTCATTTGTTGACAATGCATATAAGGAAATAAAAAAAAAATGATGATAATGGACAATTCAAGTAGATAATAGAGACTAGGAAATGTCAGTCAGGAGGTGAGCATTGGCAGAGCCAGTGCTTCTGATAGTGGTGAAACAGTTGTTTCTTGAAATGGGGTAGAGAGGTAGAGGAAAGAATACTGGTGGGAAGAGAGTTCCAGACTTTTCCAACGGCGTTTGGAAAGAGTGCATCTCCTCCAGTATTATAAGCTTTGACCATCTTTATGAGTGGTCTGTTCAGAACGTGACTGTTAAGATTAGAGTATGGAAGGACTAGGTTCTGAAGTGAGGGACAATTGTCGGGTATTTGAGAATTTTATGTACCTCAGTGAGTTGGGTAACTCTAACAAGGTTGGGGAGTTCAATCCATTTTAGGTTTTTTAGGTTGGTGCAATGATGGGTCCTGTATGGAGTTCCTGCTGCAAATCTAGCTATATGATTATATGAGCTGGATAGTTTATCAAGTATGGTTTTGTTAAGATTGGTGAATATTGCAGATGAATAAAGAAGGGTGGAGAGCAAATGTGTTCGGGCAATGGTGACTTTAGTACTTGGTGTTAGGAAGTTTTTAATTCTATATAGCGATCCTAATTTTTTGTTTACTGTTTTGATGGACAGGTTGATATGCATGTCGAATTTCAGTTTATTATCAATAGTAACTCCTAGCAATTTTGTGTGGGGGTCTGGGGAGATGATAGTACAATTTTTGGATGTTATAGAGACATCAATAAGATGATTTTTATGAGTTGGTTGAAAGATTAATAATTTAATTTTTTTAGGATTTAGGATTAACTGTCGTCCTAATAGCCAGTTTTCGACTTTGGTGAAGCAGTTTTGGGTTTTAGTTAGTAGTCTGTCTGGAGATGTATCTGAACAAACCAGTGTTGAGTCGTCCGCATATTGAATACAGGTGGCCTCGGGAATGACTGTATGGAGGTCATTAATGAAGACCGAGAAAAGAAGTAATAATTAGACACCCTTTTAAGGGCCTTTGGGTAGCTGATAATTATTAGATGGGTGGTGGCAGTAATTACTACCGTATAGTCTGGGTAAAAGGGGCACAGCTGGAGAACCTGCACCAGCCTTCTCCAGGAGTGTCTGTGTGGTTGTATAAACTTATCTCAAAGTGTGTGTGTGTGTCAGCTACTTGGGCAGGGACATGAAACACTAGTTGGACAGAGAGGGTGCTGGAGATTTCAGCTTGCTCAGCTAGGCTGAGATCTGGACCCTATAGTTGTGCCAGTGGAGAGTCTTATTGGGGACCTGGGGAGCAAGGAAGTGACCAGCCCCAGACTGACTGTGATATCTGTGTGCTCTTAAGGGAAATTGCACTTTACTGTGTGTATTTGTTATCCTATCCTGGTGAGGATTGAGGCTCCTTGATTGCTGGGCCAGGGCACGGGCGTCACAAGCTAAAATGGAAAACAAAACTATACATTTCTGCAGGGGGGCAAGCACCCCTGCACCGCCATGTGGGGGGCTGTTCCCCCCACACCCCTGCTATATATATATATATATATATATCAACTCCGAGGTCGCTCTAACTTGAAAAAAATTAAAAAAAAACACAAATACACTCTTACCTGCCCTACACTCCCATTGCATATTTACATTCACTAATGACACCCACACACACTATACACATACTAAAATCTTCACATACAACACTCACACAAATGCAGTCTCAATTATGTACCCCAATGTACCCCTAAAGCTCCCCACAAAAACTAAAAACAAATTTCTACTCCAGACCCTTAAAAATTAAACATGTACTTGAATCTCTGTACAAAAACTAATACTGGTACCCATAACACAATACCCTGAAAGAGACAGTACACATTCATTTACATACCACACTACAGCTATCGTGCATTGGGAAACTGAGATTTGACAAAGTGCAGTTTTGAAAAACTGCACTTCAGACATTCTGGTTTTGAAATACTGAAATTCCAGATTTCAGTATTTTGAGATATAAAAGTGGACCCATACATATTATGTATATATATATATATATATATATATATATATATATATATATATATATATATATATACAGACACACACACAACACACACATATATATATATATATATATATATATATATATATATGTGTATGTATATATATATATATATATATATATATATATATATATATATATATATATATATATATATATATATATATATATATATATGAGAGAGAGATATAAATATGTCTATGCAAAAAGCTGCAAGAAAGCTAGAGTCTTCATTTGGTAATACCTTAAAACTCTTGTGGTGGAGGCCCATAGGATTCATGCACATGACTGTTAAAGGACATCATCTTTGTGACTTTTTTACCCTTTGACTTAAAGATTGTAGCTGATATATATAAGGACACCAGTTAACTGGTCCTTCTCCCCAATTTCACATTTTTTGAGCTTTGCTCCAAACCACAGAAGGATATCAGTAAAAAGGTAAAGACCTAACATGCCCTTAACAGTTTCATAAGAAAACATCAAGGCCAACTGGAAAATATTATTTCTGCATACTTATAATATCCAGGAAATAAGTAGCAGGTCAACAGTGTTCATTATGTAAATCAGTTCTACCTCTACAAATCAAAATGGACAAAAGCAGAAAAAAGTGAATGACACAAAGTCAAAACCAAAAAGAGACCAGCACACTCAGCAACAGGATTCAAATCCAAATGAATGTTTATTCAAAGGTGGCTAAAAAGCAACCTTCCATTAAATTGCACAAACCGGTTTCGGCTAATGTAGCCTTTCTCAATGTGACTTTTTCAATTACACAAAACAGTTGCTTAGACAAACATCTTAACATCCTGGTACTCTTAATATACCCTTGTGTTAAAGTGGTATCATCCTAACTAAACTTGTTTGATGGATATTATTTCAGTGAAAAGTAAGGACATATACAGCAAAAATATATTTATATATTCATATTTTAAACAGCATACTTCTGAGATCCTGAAAATTTAAACGTAATTATCTATAAATGCAAATTGTTCATGTTGTAATATAAATGGCTTGTATGATATACAGCCAAAATATTAATTGTATATTTTACAGGACTCAGAGGCAAGAATGAAATGAATTTGCATAGTGTAACTATAATGTGGTTTAAGGTTGATAACATGAATATTTATAATAGCTAACAATCTGTTTTTACTTTTTCAGCGGCATACCCTCCTGAGGCTAATACCAATGTTAAAATAATTATTTGGAAGAACCATCATGTACTTCATATTCATTTATTCCTGGCTTAAAAAAAGCCCCAAGAGTAGTAATCCACTTGTTTTCCATGTTATTAAGTTTAGTATGCCAACCCATCTTGAAATTTCTGTGAAGTTGAATTTTGTCTATGATGACAAACCTGAACGACGCTCCTGTGTGATATTGACTATGTTTGTATAAAGCATTAGTAATCCTTCTATTCCTTATGGAACTTAAATGCTCACTAATCCTAATTCTGATGGGTCTAGAGGTCTGCCCAACATAAAAGGCAGAACACGTGCATTGGGCCAAATAAATCACCCAATCAGAGCTGCAATTACCAAAGATATTGATATTGTAGATCTTAGGGGTGTTTTTGCTGGTGAATTCTTTGCTTTTACAAATGTATTGACATGCACTGCAATGTCCGCATGGATAACATCCCACTAAGGCATCACCAAAAAGTGTTGTTTGTAATTTAGTGACTGGTGTGTAAACCTTTTGTAATGTGTTAGTTGAGATTGAATAGTGCGTCCCCTTCGATAAGAAAAAGCACAGGTGTCAGGGAGAATGTCATTAAGAAATGGATTTGACTGTAGTGTATCCCAATGTTTACTAACAATTTGTCTAAACCAGGATGTGTTGTTACCATACGTGGTGACTAATCTAATGGGCTGTCTACCTTGCGTGGTATCATCCTGTAATCTGTTATACTTTAATAAATCCGATCTTCCCCTGGCTTGGATTTGTTTGGCCGTATTGGTTAGATGATTAGGATTATATCCTCTGTCCACAAATCTTTTTGTTAGTTCTTGTGTTTGTGTAGAATATTCAGCTTCCGTAGAGCAAATCCTTTTCAAAGCAAAATGAGGAAGTCTTCTCAGGTAGAGATTTTCCTCAGAAAACAGCCACTCTGTCTAGCCCTTCTGAGTGGCAAAGCCAAACTGAAGAAGCATCTACATGGAAGTGTGCAGATAATCCATACTCACTAATACTTAACTATTCCAAAGTTGAGGTCATGTGACTTTGCAGAAAATGTGAAAAGCTGATTTCTAACGAACGCCAGTTTATCTTCCTTTAATCTGAGTCTGCACCACCTTAAGGTTAGAATACATAAGTTGGGATGTGGGAATGCGGTGCATTCTCCCTTTCAGAAATTACATGTGATACAATTTGTTGTCAACAATTTAATGGAATAAAGTAACCTGAGTAATAATAATAATAATAATAATAATAATAATAATAATAACAATCCTATCTGTTAACCAGCTAAGCCCACTAGATACACTGTCCTTTTTCCGGAGTGACCTGGGAACAATGTCTAGTTAGGTGAATTGCTCAGGGTCACACAGAGGCAAATGAAGGCTGAGGGAATCAAACTGTGTACCACAGGAAGTAAAGCTCACAATCTTGACCTCTGCACTAACTGCTTATAGAAAATATAGTCTCTAGCTCACTTACTGGAGTGCCAGTAAATGCACATTTATGTTAGAGAGGGGCTTTATTACAAGCTTTTAAAAGTTTAATTCTTTTGGAGGTCAGTGCTTTAACAACTGGCTCCATGTGACCTGCTCCTGTGTGTCCCAGTGTAAATCAGTGGTCTGAAAAAAACATGTAGCAGAAGCAGTGGTAAGGCTATCTCTCTGGAGAATGCAAGTTAAAAGAATTCACTAGCCAGTCTTGAGGCAACTTTACAAGACAGAACCTTGGAGTAACAGCAAAGACCTTATACACTACCAGCAGACTGAGACATGAGGTCCTCTCATAATACAGAGTTAGTTTATCCCAGGCTGTTAGTAACCTCCAGTACTATTCAACCCAAAGCCTAATGTGAAGACAGTCTTTTAAAAAAAAAGTGGTGCTTGAGGGTATTCAAATTCTCAGAGTTGGAAAAGGTTACTAAATATCTTCTGTTAGGGGTGAGTACTTCTCCCAACTGTACTACAGTACATTTGCCTTTTCACTAGTTTCACTATTTAACTTTGGACAGAAGGCCAAGCAGTGACCCTGTCTGGGGCAGGGCTGAGAATGGCAGGATATGCTAAGATAATGTGCCAGAAAGAATTATCGCCATGACTTTGGACAGGATATCCCAGCAGATAAGTTCAGCAAATATATAGACAGAAGATCAAGATTGAGCATCACAGAAATCTTCTGCTGAAGACCCTTCAATGAATGATATTGAAGTATATGATTTCTTCAGAATGGGTTGTAAACTGACCTGCTAAGTATTTCCATCAAAATCAAAATAAACTAATGACATAGATGGGTCGCTATATATGGCTTGGTTTCCCACTGACGTGTCCATTTGCTTGGATCCAAAGAATCAACCAGCTAGTCTATTTGGGAAAAATACTTCTTTGCCAATGTACAGCCAGCAGAGACTCTGATAAATCAAGCAGCAAAGGATCCTGACATTTTCCTATGGAAGGGAATGAGAAAATGATTCCGAATTATTATGCTAACTGTAGTGGTGGTAGACGTGGTCTAATGAAAAGAAACATTTCAGTATCTCAGATGTACACTGCAAAATATTTCTCGCATACCATTGCTTGCAACCTAGACACTGCTTTAGTGAATGTGGCCACAGGTATGTGCTGGTTCAAAGGAAGCCTTGGTCTAGAGCACCACAACAGCAAATCAAACCTGTTTAGAAATGTGATTGATGAATTCCACACAAAAAACAGTTATTGGCAAATTCCACACAAGAAAAGTTTATTGGTGAATTGTACACAAGAAAATGTAAAAGAGAATATTAAACTTGAGTCAAGGGACATCATACTGACAGTAGAATAACAAATCTTATATAATAAGATCAACTAAGAAGAGAAAGGTGAGATGGATATTTCAAATTCTTAGATAAATCTGCCTGAAAAGATGGCCCATTTTAGAATGGCACTAAAATACAATATTGTTCCATTACAAACACAAAATGCATTGTGTCAAGTAGCTCTAACTGGAATAAAAAAAGAACACTACCTGTAGGAAACACCAGGAATTCAAACACGAGATCTGTACTGTTTAAATATTACATAGTCCATGAGGTAAAGGATAAACACTAAGGAAATGCTCCCAAAGATGGCAGATGAGCATTCTAGTCTCTTTTAAAATGAATAACATTTGGCAATAATATAAGAAGGTCACCTAATCATTGAAAGGTCTTAGTCATTGACAAGGAGCCAGATCTGATCTTTTCTAGCTTATTATATGTCCTACAGAAAGAAAACTTTAATTGTCCAGATGAAGTAATTAAAAATACATTGTGTAGACTGGCAGTGGTTGGGCAACTAATTAACTGTGATTAAATGCAAATCCTGTCTTGTCTTAATGGTGCGACGTCTAGAATTATAACTACAGAAAACAGTCTGGGGAACAGCTGATACACAAAACAAGGAATGTTAAAAATGAATTCTTTCATAGGTTCATACGTGTGTACTAGGCTAATGGCCCTGGAGCCTTTACAAGCCTAGCCCATAGGATTACCCTGGCATCGTGCCATCTGACCTTAGTTCCTAGTGCCTCTGTCGTGTAGAGCCACTGGAGTGATCCCTGGGGTGAATTTTCTATTTCCCATCCACTCATCAAGATTTCTCTTGAAGAGGGCCAGTGAGGTGCTCTGCTTAACATGTATGGGAAGTCTATTCCATAGCACGGGCATTCTCTGGGTTATGAACCTGTCCCTCCAGCATGTTCTGTTGATTGTGGTAATGAGGTTGAGGTCTCTGGAGCATGTGGCGCGGAGGGATTGGGATTTCTTTAGATGTAGCATTTCTAAAAGAGCAGGGTCGGACATGGCTTTGTAAGCCAAGCAGAGATCACCTGTAAGTAGGAGATATGAGACAGAGAATAGTTGGAGTATTTTGAGTCTTTCCATATAGGACAAGTGTTTAAGGCCTAGGATACTCTTTGTGAGGTACTTTTGTGGCCTCTCCAGTTGTTGAAGGTGTCTAGTGAGGTGCATGCCAAATGGGGCATTGTACTCAATGATTGGCCTAATGAGGAAAGAGTAGACGGAGACAATGACCTCTTTCTTCTTGGATGCAAAACCCTTAGTAGTGAGATGTGCCACATAGAAGGACTTTCTGACCACAGTGGCAACATGGTGGTCAAAAGAGAGGTTGCTGTCAACCTATGTTCCCAGATCTCCTATAACACCTTCTGTGTTCAGTGGACTACCATCAATTTGGTAATTTAAGGGATCCTGTTTTTTTCCAAGTAGGATGACGACACATTTTTTGGCATTGAGTTTAAGGCCATGGTTCTGACACCAGTCATTGGTGACATTGAGGCCTTTCTGTAGGATGTCAACATCACTTGGGGAGTTAATAATAGCTCCCACCTTGCAATTGTCTACAAACCTTGTCAGACAGAATCCTTTCGTGTTGGCCTGGACTTCAGATAAGTAGATACCAAACAGGAGAGGACCCCGGACCGAACCCTGTGGGAATCCACTCGTGACTGGTCGGCAGTCTGACTTGAAGTCAGCAACTTTCACACTCTGGGTTCTATCTGTGAGCCAGTTTGCATCCCACCTAGTGATATAGGGGTTGATGTCAGTTTTTCTGTGATTCCTGAGTGGGGAATGGTATCAAAGGCCTTGGCCAGATCAAGGTAGGCTGTATGAACCACCTTGCCTTCATCCACAGCTCTGGTGACTGACTCAAAGAAGTTGACCAAGTTGAGCAGGCATGATCTACCCTTGACAAAACCAAACTGTGTAGGATCCAGAGTTTGGAGAATCCCTATATCCTTGTTCATTAGGTCCATGATGATGTGCTTCATAGCCTTGCATATCAGACTCATCAGGCTAATTGGGAGATAATTCCCGGGGTATGTAGTCGCTCCTCCTTTGTGGAGAGGGATGACTATAGCAGTGCGCCATTTGGTAGGGACAAAACCTGAGGTGAGGCTGTGACTGAACAGGACACACAGGTGAGGTGCCAGTTCACTCTGTAGTTCATGTAGAACACAGTCAGGGATATTGTCAGGTCCCACAGAAGCTGTATTCTTGGCCTTGGACAGTGCTGTTTTAACCTGTGCAGCAGTAATACAGGGTGCCTGGCAATCTACTGGTATTGTGATTGGTCCTTTGGGGGGAGAGAGTGGTAAAGTTAGCACTGAATCTGTCGGCCAGTATATTGGCAATATCTTTTGGCTCGGTATAGGAGGTACCATTGTGCAGTAGCTCAGAGCAAATCTGGGTATTGCCGTGGAGATTTTTTACATAACTATAGAAGGCCTTGTGGTTGTCTTTACTATCTGCTGCAATTCTGTTTTCATAGCTAGCTTTAGAGGATTTGATGAGGGATCTCATTCTTTTGTTGAGGCTGATAAGGGTGTTTTTCCAGTCTTCGGACTTCGGCTTATTCCGCATCAGTTTCCGCCTTCTGTTGTAGAGTTTGTTTATGGCAGGGGACCACGAGATTGGCTTCCTTTTTTTGGAGGAGAGCATCTTAGTTCTATTGGGTATGGTGAGATCCATGCATTTGTGTACGTGTTTGTACAGTGCATTGGTGTATGATTCGGTGGTCATGCAACTATTCTCCATTTGCATGGGTGCCATGAAGTTATCCACCTCTGTTTTTAGGAGCCCAAAGTTAGCTTTGGAGAAGTTTTTCATGGTGGTTACCTTTGTGGGGTGAGTGGGAGGGATATGGATTTACAAGGCGATTAGTTTGTGGTCGGATCTAACCAGGGAGGAGTTGACTATTGGTGTAGGGCAATGGTCACCCATGTTAGTAATGACCAGGTCAAGGATGTTGCTACCTCTAGTGGGGGTAAGAACGAGCTGGTCCAGAGCATTGGAATTAATGAATTCCAGAAAGCACTGGGCAAGTGTATTGGTACATGAGTTGTTTTCCCAGTTAATGGCGAGGTAGTTGAAGTCGCCTAGTATGAGAGTGTTAGGTTGGACCCTAATATTCTCCAGGGTGCTTAGGAACGTGGAGTGTGAGTCTTGGGACATGGTTGGGGACCTATAGCAGGCTACAACCTGAATCACTGTCTTACCCAGTGTTAACTGCACCTGAAGTATCTTAGATGCATTATGTTGGGCTACCAATCTGGAGGTGTGCACATCCTTTATGAATATGGAAACACCACCACCTTTGGAGCTTCGGTCCAAGTTCTTGGGCTGAAAGGCATGGGATGAGTTATAGCCTGGTAATGCAGGGGTTCTTTCTGCTGCCTTGAACCAGGTCTCTGTTACAGCACAAATGTCGATGTTCTCCATTCTAAGGAGTGCTTCGAGCGAGTGCATTTTGAAATTTAGACATCTAGCGTTGAGCAGCATGACTCCCAGACTGCATTTGTTTGTAGCTGCTACAGTGGTAATTTTCTTTAATCATCTGAAACCATTAAAAATGCATATATAGTCTGTGAAACATTATATGTTAGAACTGATCCTGGAGAGTTAAAGTAACCCCCCCAAGATTTTTGAAGAAGAAGGGAAGAAGGGACTTTAGGATAATCAAATTAACCTTAACACCATTGACAAAACATTTATAGTGGGCTCATTTTTTTAGATTCATCAGAAATCTAGATTAAAGGTTATCATTTTGTAAGAATTAATTATTTTTTTTAAGCTCTCTTAAACAATATTTTGTGGAAAAATTGCCCTGGACTCAAGAAACCTAGAGCAGTCTGAAATGGGATAAAGTGAAGGTATAAACTTTTTATTGAAAAGTTTCGTAAACAGCACTTTTCCAACAGAGTACAGATCATTTTCTTAGATATGATGCCAGAGCTGTAGGAATTAATTATCTTTGCATTTATTTTATTTGTTTACATTGTTTACCAGGTGAATGAATTGTCTCAAGCAAACATCTCAACTGTGCAGACATTCACAGAATGTCCAGATTTTTGCCTCATATTTTTGATCTGTTCCTCATAAAATTTGTGATTTTCTGGTAAATCACTGAGATGATCTGAGGATTGAAGTCACTAAGTAATGATATACATTTGTGTTTCAGACTTCATATCCTTCAGAAAAAATGCATGCAAATGCAAATCCTGTTATTCTAGCAACTTTCTAAGTTTATAAGAGCAATATTTAAAATCTGCCCGAATTTTGGGCCTTTGTACCCCCATTTTGTCAGGCTTTGTCCAGATTTGTTGCTCTAAGAGGTTGAGAGGTATGGTCTCAAGGAACCTTTCAGTAATGACCCAAACCAATGGCAATCACAAGTATACAAAGGTATAGGAATCTCCAAAGTCACAGCATGCTGCAAAGTACATTGAAGTATTAATTTACATAGGTACCTAATGGCAAAATGCCAGAAATGCAACATGTGACTTCAATAATAAAAATGACTCCCAGTAAAACAGAGAAAGAAATAAATGCTATAAAATTAAAAATAACAACACTTAAGTAGCTAAGCACCTATATACAAAAGTAGAATATATTTAAGGGGCATCATTCAGAGAAAGGATTAAATAGGTGGCACACAGCCAAGTCTACAACAGCAAAGAAAACTCTACATTCCTATTCTAGATCGTATAAATTTTACTGCCTTCTCAGTCTAGTTGGACTATTATGATTGTTACTATTAAGCTCTTGATTCCCGTATATTGCTGTTAATATTTATTGGCATTAGCTCTCAAAACAAATGTGTGCTTATTATTTATTGCCTTGCTAATTCATTCCCAATTTTAGCACTGTGTCTATTCAACAAATCGATGTGTTGGTATACCATATTCTAATTAAACTTGTGGCCTCTGTGACTTCCCCATGTTGGGCCAGTAATCAAGGAGCCTGAATCCTCACCACTGACACTGGAGAGGAATGTGTACTTGGAAAACAAATGGATACACTCAGTATTTCCAGATGCAGACCACTAGTGGCAAGCCTGTGTATTGGTGAGCAGTGGCAGGATAGCAATTGAACTCCTGTAGCCTGTAACCAGTTGTCACTAAAAAAAATGTACTCTCAAGTAGTCACAAAGTAGACATTCAAAGTTTTATATTACAATAGTTTTATTTATTTACTTTTTTTTAGCTTAGTCAGGGAGAGCAGGGAAAGATATCAGCAGAGGATTATGACAAGCTGACAAGGAGCCATTTGGCTGAGATGTGCCAAGCCAAAAGACTTGTGCATGCCAGCCTGACAAAGGAAATGACTGCAGCCTTAATCTCAGTTGCAGCACAGACCAGCAGCCAGGAAGACAATCAGTCTGGTATTGGGGATGTACAGCTCTCAAAAGCAGGGCAGTTCAACTTTTCCTCAGAGGACTTAAAAATCCATCTGGAGTTAAAGAGACTTGGACTGGAGGCCAAATGTTTGGAACTAGAATCATCAACGAGACTGCCGCGTTTGGAGGCTGAAGAAAATTAGAAACTTTGCCATCTGAGGGCCAAAGAAAATGAGGGACTGCAGAATTTGGAGGCTGAAGGAAAGGAGAAGCATCATTACAGTGATGAGAGGGAGATGTTGGCTCTTCCCCAGGGTCATGGAGGTAATGGGGAAGGGAATAACCGAACCCCAGAAGCAATAAAAGTCAGTAAATGTCTTCCACAATTTAAATAGGGTGATAATTTTGATAGTTTTATTCATATGTTTAAAAGGGTATTTAAACTGTATAATGCGACCGAGGGCTCTGGGTATGGTTCTTGACCCTCCATGGTAAAGCTGTAACTGCTGTTTCTAAATTGTCTGACACTGATTGCTTAAATTATAATACAGTTAAAAATGTTTATTGGAATGTTTTAAGTTAACCCCTGCAGCTTACAGAAAAAAGTTTTGTGAGCATAGACACACGGCAGATGAAAGTGTGTGTGATTATATTGCTGAGTTAAGCACTTATTTTTGTAGGTGGGTGACTGGGAGTCAGGTCATCACCTTTCCAGGACTGGCAGACATTTTGGTGAGGGAAAAAGCCCTTAGCACTTTGTCTGAGGACATGAGAATCTGGTTAGCAGACAGGGAATGCAACTCTGCAGATGTGCTGGGGAAAAAGGGGATCTCTACTTAGCAAGCAGGGCATCACTGCACAGTAAAGGGATACCCAGTGCTGCACATGGATATAAGAACCCCTGGTGGGCAGCTTAAACCACCCAACAGAGTCGGCTAGTAACAGGGGAAGCCACTAGTTCAGGTAGATGGCCAGGATCAAGGGTTAAATGTTTTAAATGTAACCAGTGGGGCCATGTAGCATATAGATGTCCATGGAGGAAAGTGGGGAACAAAAGGTGGGGGAGCCAGCAAGTGGGAATAACAGAATGCCAGTGGTAAGTTGTCTGGGGATAACAAGGGCACCAAACTACCACAAGAGTTTGTATCCTATCTTGGTAGATGGAAATAAGACCACTGCCAAGAGAGACACAGCTTCTGATATAACCATTGTGTCACCTGCAGTATTTAAAGAGGAGCACTGCTTGGTTGGGCAGTCTACTCCAGTCAGAGCTTTAGGAGGGACCTCATTCCAAATGCCTTTGGCCAGGGTTAACCTTGACTGGGACAGTGGAAAAGGAAGCAAGTAAGTAGATGTGTTTGAGGATATCCCTGCAGATGTTTTGATGGGGTATGATTTTGATAATGCAGTACCTTGTATGCATGCATTGACATGCAGTCAGGCTTGGAGACAGGCATGTGAGTCTGTTAACCTGGGGGAGACCCAGACAGACTGCACTCCTGAAGCTAGCATTGGTGATGTAACTAATTCAGGGAGGGAGCTACCCTGTAGCAGTGAACATGAAGATGAGCCTGGCTGCTTTAAGGTACTGATGTTCCCTTGGACAGGGTGGCTGCAAGGGCAGAGGTGAGTGGTAGTACCTAGGCTGACAGCAAGGCACTTCTATCAGAAGATACCAGACTTCCTGTGGAAGGAAAGCTGGGAAAAGTCACAAAGACAGAGTTGAGACAGGCTCAGCTCTCAGACCCTACATTACAAGGCTTGAGGGAGGTAGATAGGGAGACACCTGATTCTCAAGGAAAAGGGGAGTCTGTATACTGGCACAAAGGGTTACTGTATAGAGAGTGGACCCCTGAGGGAGGGCTAGAAGGTGAGGTAATATAGCAGTTGGTAGTGCCCAGACCCTGCCATCTGGCACTTCTAGCCATAGCCCATGACATTCCTTTTGCATGTCATATGGGCATAAAGCATACCAAGAGATGTATTATGTAGAACTTTTATTGGCCTGGGATTACCAGGGATGTAACAGGGTACTGCAGGACCTGTGATCAGTGCCAAAAAGTAGGCAAGGCAAGAGACAAGCTCAAAGCTCCTTTGATGCCTTTACCTGTGATTGAGGGGCCATTTCAGAAGATGGCTATGGATATCGTGGGGCCTCTGAATACCCCAAGTTCCACAGGGAAGAGATATATCCTAGTGGTAGTAGATTATGCTACTAGATACCCCGAGGCAGTAGCTCTATCCTCCATTGAGGCAGAGAATATGGCAAATGCTTTGCTAGAGATTTTCAGCAAGGTAGGTTTCCCAAGAGAAAACTGACTGACAGATGTGCTAATTTCATGTCAGACCTGCTGGCTTGTCTGTGGGAGCACTGTGGGGTGAAGCACCTAAAGACAACCTCCTGCTATCCCCAGACTAATGTCTTGTGAAGAGGTTAAACTCTACACTAAAGATCATGCTATGGGCATTTGCAGACCAGTTTAAGAGAGAGTGGAACATATATTTGCCCCATCTGTTGTTGGCTTACAGAGAGGTATCCCAATAATCCACAAGTTTTTCATCCTTTGAGTTGCTATATGGGCATAGGCTGAGGGGACCATTAGATATGCTTCGTGATGAGTATGATGGCAAGTGTGAATCCCACAAGGAGTCTGTTGTGGCATATGTCCTAAACCTCAGGAGGACAAGGCTTAGGGAGCTCATGGGCTTGGTCCAGGAGAACCTGGCAGGAACCCAACTGCAGAAAAAGGCCTGGTATGACAGGGCAGAGAGTATGCTGTGGGACAACAGGTGATGGTGCTCATTCCTGTCAGACAAAATAAGCTGCAGGCAGCTTGGGAGATACCCTTTAAAGTGATAAGAAAGGTCAATGATGTTAACTACATGGTAGAACTGCTAGGTAGGAGGCAGGGGCACAAGTGTACCATGTTAACATGATGAAGTCTTACCATGACAGGGAGGCCCTTGTGCTGATTATTTGCAGTGGATGGCAGGAGGAGTCTGAGGGGGATCTGGTAACTGATCTCCTCAGTGAGGCTTGGACTGACACCTCAGTGGAAGGGCTAGCAGTGTCCCAGTAGCTATCCCCTTCCGAGGTACAAGAAATACGAGCAGTGCTACAGGTGTTTGGGGACATGTTCACTGGGAAACCAGAGTGCACCCACCAGGTGCAGTACCATGTGGATACAGGACCCCAAATATGTATCAAGTAGGCCCCTTACAGGATGTCTGAGCCAGTCAGACAAACTCTGAGGGAAGAGATACATACGATGTTGGAAAAGGGAATAATCCAAGAGTCCAGCAGTCCCTGGGCCTCCCCCATTGTACTGGTACCAAAGAAGGATGGCAGTACCTGGTTCTGTGTAGACTACAGAAGACTAAATAGTCACACAGAGCCAGATGCTAACCCCATGCCTAGACAGATGAAGCGTTAGAGAAGCTGGGTGGGGCTAAGTATTTGACCACTACTGATCTGACCAAGGGCTACTGGCAGGTGCCCTTGACTGCCAATGCTAGAGAGGGGTCAGCCTTTATGACTCCTTTCAGCTTGTATGCGTTCATGGAGATGCCCTTTGGGATGAACAATGCCCAAGTGATTTTTCAGAACAGGAGAGGAAAAGTCCTATAGCTACACACATAAGCCAATGAGAGCCTGAAGTTAAAATATATATATTTATGTGAACTAACCAATTAAGCCCTCAAATGTGGTGTTTCCACTAGAATTCAACCAATCCAAGTATATTGCTAATACATCTATTACAAACACCAACTGAAATAAAACAAAATATATTGGCATTCACTGTGAATCTATCTAAGCCAATCCCTTAAATTAAAGTAAGATGCTCTTAGCCTATCACATACATTGCATATACATATTTTAACTTCAGGCTCTTATTGGCTCAGATGGGTAGCTATACAACTTCTTTATCTCACTTGAATAGCCTATTAGAATGGTTATTTGAAAGTACATTTACTCATACTGTGATTGGTATATTTGCTGATTCTGTTTTACTTTTATTAGCTAGAATTTGTTATTTAAAGTTTTGTGTATTATTTTTCTTGGTCTGATAAAGTGGAGCTAATAACCATGAAAGCACTTGTATTGTAGAAAAACTTACCAGCTTAAATGTAAACCCATATGTCACAAGATGGGTTGCAAACTGGCTTAAGGACAGAACCCACAGGGTTAGAGTTGCTGGCGCTGTGTCAGACTCCAAGCCGGTCACA
The DNA here is from genome assembly GCF_019279795.1 of Protopterus annectens. Taxonomy (NCBI): domain Eukaryota; kingdom Metazoa; phylum Chordata; order Ceratodontiformes; family Protopteridae; genus Protopterus; species Protopterus annectens. The sequence goes on along the minus strand of NC_056732.1, from coordinate 628,040,122 downwards.
AGTGGTGTCCCACAGGGCTCGGTCCTTGGCCCCCTATTGTTTGGCATCTACTTCTCAGAAGTACAGGCCAACATGGGAGGACTTTGGCTGACAAAGTTTGCAGATGACTGCAAACTGGGCGCCATAGTGGAAAGTGCATCGGACACTGATATCCTTCAGAAGGGACTCACGGAAACAGATAGCTGGTGCCAGAGCCATGGCCTGAAGTTAAACGCCAAAAATGTATAGTCATACCCTTCGGGAAAAACAAGGTAACCCCAAGCTACCATATAGGTGGCAATCCACTAAGCACAGAAGAGGTTATCAGGGACCTGGGGACCCAGGTTGACAGTGGCCTTTCTTTTGACACTCACATTGCTAAAGTGGTTAGAAAGACCTTCTACATTGCCCACCTGATCATGAAGGGATTCACATCCAGATCTAGTGAGGTCATTGTTCCCCTGTACTCTTCACTTATCAGACCAATGATCGAGTACAATGCCCCATTCGGGATGTATCTCACCCGACATCTGCAGCAATTGGAGAGACCCCAAAAGTTCCTCACCAAAAGGATAAAGGGACTCCAAAATCTGTCATATGCTGCCAGATTGAAGAAACTCCAGCTCTATTCAGTCGCATACCGTCTGCTCAGAGGTGACATGTGCCTGACATACAAGGCCATGTCCAACCCGGAATTAATGGACATGCTCCACCTCAAAAATCCAAATCCACCAAAACCACTAGAGCAAGCGACTTAAACCTTAGCACGGATATAAATAGGACGTGCTGGAGGGATAGATTTATCACTCAGAGACTCCCTATGCTGTGGAATAAAATCCCGGTCCATGTGAGGCAGAGCACCTCGCTGACTCTGTTCAAGAGAAATCTAGACCTGTGGATGGGAGATCGTAGGTTTACCCCGGGAATCATCTCTGGGTCACTGCTGGACAGAGGCACAACAAACTAATGGGCACAGTATTTTTTCATATAAGGGGTGGCGTAAGCCACAATAATTTGGGCTAGGCTTATAAATGCCTTAGGGCAGATAGCCTAGTATAAACCTATGAACCTATGAACCTAACCATTTCACATTTTTTATTGTATTTTTAGTGTTGTATTTTAGTCTTTTTATTCATTAAATGTTTTAAAGCTGTGGTGGTCACAGTTTTCTTCATTTTTTGCATCTGGATTCTTCTGAGTGTTTACTGTGACCTTGCCTCAGTAGGTGCTCCTTCTGTGTTCTCTCTTAGATTTATCTGTGGTCACCTCTGAGACATGGCTGAAGACATTGTGTTGGAATTTGACTATAACCCTAATTCTACACTGAAATCTGATAGGCTGCAATGGATACTACAGGTTGAACATAATCCTCTACTTCTTCGGAAGTAAGTGGAATTTCATCACATGAACAAGGTTTGGATTCTGACTCTCTTGAAGTATTCAATGTATTATTGGAAGTTTTTGAGAATAAATTATACAGATATAAATGCCTTCAGTGGCAACCCTTACATCTGGAAGCCTCATTTAATTTATGGTGATAGTCTGTGGGTTTCGAGTGCTGAAAATGTTGACATATGGTGACATTTTCCCTGAACTGTTGAAACGCTGGCAGACCCTGAACTCGCAGCAAGGGTTTGATTACATGAAGACACTTACTGACTTTTTTAAACCCATGGAAATGGCTTTGTTTAACGAGATTAAAGGTTTGCAGTATGAGCTTTCCAATAAGTTTGCAGATGAAGGTATTTAAAATTAGACTGGATGAAGTTATTGATAATGTATTTAACTTTGAGCAAAGACTGCAGACCTTCAAGAGAAAGAAGCTACAGAGAGATTTAACTAATTTTAGAAAGGACATATGACATATGACAGGGGCACAGGAAAATAATTTTCTTGGGTGGCGAAAGCCAGGGTACCTTTTTTGGCTAGGCTTGTATAGGTCCTAGGGCCAATAGCCTAGTACCTGCCTATGAACCTATGAACATGTTTTGTCATGGCCCCAAGGGAATGAATGCAACATGTGCATCACATTCTACTGCAGGCACTGAAACCTTAAGAGAAGAAGTACCTGCAATTAATCACACTATTACTGAAACTGCCAATAGGCTGTTACTGTTCAGTACACAACTACCTTCCTCTACCACTATACCGTCTTTTCCCTCCAGGAGCCCCTGACCATAGAGATGAACCACAGACAGAGTCGCTCTAAGAGCAGATCGAGGAAGGAGCATTAGTGGCAGCAATGTCAAATCGAAAAAGAGACTGGAATGTCTATGAGAAATGAGAACAGAACAACTTAGTTTTTAATATTTCTTTGCAAGTTTTAACAGAAGACCAACTGAAAGTACTTAACTCATCCACTCCAATGGAGTTGAGGAAGTTTGCACTGTAACCTCCAATGGGCAGAGCCTAAGTCTTTTGAAAGAATCAAATTATGTCCTCATATTTCAAACAAATAGAGGTTATGAAAGAAGTATAAATGGCAAACTCTTCAGCACAAACAATTTTTATAGTAGCAGTATTCTTTAGGTTCTAGGTCATAAACCAAATTTTATAAGTCACAGTAATCACAGTAACTATTACATTTGTAATATTTTATAAACAATTTACAATATTTCAGCAACAACTCAAGTTAATCACATACTGTTAGTAGCATTTTATTTATATAACTGAAAGTTTTCATATGAGGCTAAGGAGTTCTGTCTGTGTTACTTGGTTGCTGAGATATTTAGAAAAATATGAAAATGATATCTATATAAATTAATATTATAAAAACAACAGTTAATATTTATTTACCTGCACTAGACAGAGGTCAAACATTAATACAGTTGAGTTTACCATTATGTAAGCTTTAAGATGAAATATTTTAAAAGCTTGTAAATAGTATGGGTTTGGAATTATTGATGCAAATATGAACAAGCAATATCTGATGCCTAGAGGCATCAGTAGGAGTTAACCGCAAATGTACCTGGAAGCGTCACTTGGATGTAATGACTGTCTTTTATTCCAGATAAACACTCTGATTTACCAGAAGATTTAATAGATCTTAGACTACTTGCAAGAAGTGTCACTCTGAAACTGATATTTCCACAAAATTAATCAATGGTCAATAGTTTCAGGAAGCCCAGTACTTTTGTCCTGTTCCTTCCCTCAACCCTTCTTTAGATATCTTTCTGGGCTTATGTGACGAGCAAATGAGAGAAGCTCTGTCTCAAGACCACAAACAGTCCTTTGTTAATCTGACTTCAGATGAAATCATTGTTTGAGAGAGCTAAGAGAAAACTCCGCCATTGCAATTCATCTAGCTGACAAAGGAGGAGGGATTGTCATTACTGATAGACAGCAATATATAGGGAAAATGTGTGATATGTTAAAAGATGAGATGACATGCAATGGCCCTCTCAAGCATCAGTTGAATGCTTTGGTTGACAGAGTTTATTTCTTTATAGGACATGCTCATAACCAGAATTATTTCCAGAGTGTTGTTTGATTATTTTATTATAGAACATCCTGTGATTCCAATCCTTTATGGATTACCGAAGGTACACAAGAAGCCTTCTGATCCCTCTATGTGCCTGATATTGTCAAGTTGTGGTTGGCTAACTGAGCCGCTCTTTATTTATGTTGAAAACATCTCTGAGATAAGTATTGAACAAGGTTCAGATAGTCCTAAAAGACGCCAAGAACCTTTTGAAAGATTTGTTTGAATGGTTTATGACCAAGAATGTTAATAACGAATGTCTGTTAGCTTGGATATTACTTTTCTTTATACTGTTATCCCTAACACTGACAGTGTAGATAATGTTAAATCTTTTTTTGAAAGTGCATAGTGATTTTTCTGCCTCAAAGGTTGAATTGATTTGTATGTTACTTGAACTAATTTTTGAATACCATACCTTTATTTTTGAGTCTGATTTATATCTGCAAAAGATTGGAATAGCCATGGGCTTGGCTTGTGCCAACAACTGTGCTAATGTGGCATTAGCCCATTGGGAATCTGAATACATTCTTAAGGCAAATGTATTTGTAAGTGGAATTATATATTATAAGAGTCTTGTTGATGACATTTTCCTTATTTGGAATAATACTGAGAGCAGACTTGAAGAATTTACTGACTTTATGCTTAGTACCGCCTTATATCTTAAGTTCAGTCATACATTTTTTGACAAGAATATAGATTTTCTGGATATTAATGTTTACATGGATTGCTTAGGCTGCATTAGCACTAGCCTTTATAGGAAACCATGTAAGAAGAACGTTTACTTACATAAATGTAACATGTGCCCTAGGCACATATCTAGGAATGTCATCAGCAATCAGTTTTTAAAGGTTATGAGCCTTCATAGTAATAATGTTGGTCTGGCTGAAGTCTTTGAGATCATAAAGTTAGAATTTATAGTGAGATACTACTCCAAGAAATAAGTGGAGGGTTCTGCCTCTAAAGCATTGTCTATGAGAGAGACGTTAGTTAGGCCCTTTCTATTTTAGAAGCAGTGAACATACAGAGGATATGATTGATGTATCTCCACAGCTGAGACATCCCAGGGTTTTATTTACTTATTCAAGTGATGTTAATTTGCTTTGGGATATAGTTAAGAGGAAACGGCCCTTGCTTTTAGTGGATGAGAAAATCAAAACTGTGGTAGGTGATGCACCAAAGTTCTCCTTTAGGAATAACCTATCACTTAAAAAACAGTTGTGTTACAAGGGAGAGACATCAAATACTTAGATAAACAACAGCTGAATGAAATAAGTCCACAATAGTACCACGAATAGAAGGCCAATTCCAAAGTATTATGGTAGAATTCATTAAAATTTCTTTTTTAATAAATTCTACCATAATACTTTGGAATTGGCCTTCTATTCGTGGTACTATTGTAGACATCAAATACTTGCTTGAGATCTGAGTGTGCAGGGAATTATCTATGTCATAGATGTAATGCTTATAGATTTATTAAACGGAATACTCTGTTTATTTCTAATTATGCAAAGTGAAGATTTTATCTTTACTTTTTACGTGGACTGTAGATGTAGAGATCTAGTCTATTATGCAGCATGTGTTAGTTGCAATGTGTTCTATGTAGGAAAAACAAATTGTATGCTCAAGGACAGGATCCTAGAGCACAATAATGACATTAGATATGGCAAAGGCAATAATGCCCTGGTAAAACATGTGTTAGATTGTGGTACAAATCATTATTTTAAGATTTTTGGAGTTAATGAAAGTCAACAAGAGGGGAGGAGATGTCGACTGTAGAACTGAGATAAATGAGTTAAGGTGGGTAATTGATCTGAAAATAGATACATTTCCTGTGCTGAATGATCGTATTTCTATTAAACCAGTATTAAAGTCATTTCTACTCTTTCATTAAAGGACTGGTAATGAAAGATTAATTAAACATTTAAATATTTGTTTTAGTTAAGGTCCATTTTATGGTTGCAAGGTGTATTTGGTAAGTCTTGTTCAGTTTATTAAGTAGATACAACATTATTAAGTAGCTACAACATTGTTAACTGTTAGTGTTTTGTGGTGCATGGATATTTTATATGTTTTAGTGTGAGCAGTTTAAATGTTTCATGGTTTAAGAGTGGTTTTGATCACTTGGATAGTTTTCTCATATACTCACATATTTAGTTTTTGCACAAATTAGGTATTAATTGTATGTATGTTAGTAGATTTATTCTTTTCACTTTCCTTTATCTTTTATTTCAGAAGTGCAGATCATTCCATTTAGGCAGTGTTACAAGATGCATCACATTTCTATATAAATCTAGGCTTTTTATTTGTTTTTTTACATTTTGCCAGTGGATAGGTGCATTTCTTGTGGTAGTGCATGTGATAGGCTAGGAGCATCCGATTTTAATGTATTGGGTTGTCTTAGATAGCTACATAGTAAGTGAGATTACATTTCTTCTAGCCGATGTCTGAATTAGTAATATATTTATATTGTTTGGATTTTAGTGGAAGGACCACTTACGATGGCTTGTTGGGTTAGTTTAGAGACCATGCACGTGAATATATATATATATATATATATATATATATATATATATATATATATATATATATATATATATTAGGTTATCAGTGTAGGTTTATAGCTATAGGACCCAACTTAAAGTACATTTACTCTTGCTGTTTTTGGTGTATTTCGCATTCTATTTCCCTTTGTTATTTCAGCTTTGTGCATGATTTTTTTGGTTAGAGGTATAGAATGCTCCATTTAGGTAGTGTTATAAGATGTATAGTTTTTTTTGTATATAGCTTAGGCTCTTCTGTTTTACTTTTTATTAATTTTCATAGGTGCATTTTTATGGGAATGTATGCAATAGGCTAAGAGCATCTTACTTTAACGTAAGGGATTGGCTTAGATAGATTCGCAGTCAATGTAAATATACTTCGTTTTATTTCAGCCAGTGTTTATAATAGATGTGTTAGCAATATACTTGGATTGGTTGAATTCTAGTGAAAAGACTACATTCGAGGAATTGATTGGTTAGTTCACATAACTATACATATTTTAACTTCAGGCTGTTATTGTCTCAGATGTGTAGCTATATAACTTCTTTATCTCACTTGAATAGCCTATTGGAATGGTTATTTGAAAGTACATTTACTCATACTGTGACTGGTGCATTTGCTGATTCTGTTTTACTTTTATTGGCTAGAATTTGTTATTTAAAGTTTTATGTATTCATTTTTCTTGGTCTGATGAAGTGGTGCTAATAAATGTGAAAGCACTTACCATTTCTCATTTTTATTGTATTTTAAGTGTTGTATTTTAGTCTTATTTATTATTCATTAAATGTTTTAAAGCCGTGGTGGTTGTGGTTTTCCTTTTTTTGCATCTGGATTCTTCTTGGTGTTTACTGTGACCTTGATTCAGTAGGTGTTCCGTCTGTGTTCACTCTCATCAATTTGTCTTTGTCAAATACAAGTCCTGGCTCCTTTACCTGATTAATTTATTTAAAAAGGCACATATATACTACATAGTGGTTATGCGGCATATACTGCATATCTAAAACCAAAGACTTTCCTACTATTCCCCATGCAGACATTATTGATAGACTTGTAAGTGTAAATATGCACTGTGGATATCTAACAAAGGCTGTCTGACAGAACTCATGTGGTTAGAGTTTGATGTCTTACTTCTGAAAGCAAAAGTGACCAGTGCTATACCATAAGTCAAATGCTGAGCCCTCATCTATTCAACATTGATTTATCAGATCCTGAAGACAATACTTCTGGCCTATAACTACAAGACTTTCAGACATTAAAAAAACTATTTAAACTCTTCAGAAAAAAAGTGCTCCTGTTTAACTCATCCTCATAACATAACAATCTTAAGTACCTACCTAATTTCATCAGCTGGCACTTTCTTCCTATTAATCTTCTTCCTGTCTTATTTCTGGCTGATTAAGTTTGCAAAGATAACTGCAAACTGGGAGCAGTCTTTGAATCCCAAAATAACTTATCCATCCTGCAGGAAGGTTTGTCCCAAATAAATAACTGGTGCCAAAATCATGGACTTAAACTAAATGCCAAAAATGCATTATTATATCCTTTGGGAAGTCATCTACCCCAGGGAAATACCACATTGACAATACAATCCTAAGAGTTGTCCCAGTAGTTCTTTATAGCTAAGGGAACTTACGTGGACAGTGAACTAACTATTGACAAACATGTGTCCATTATTGTAAGAAAGTCCTTCTGTATTGCACAGCTTATCCATAAAGGGATCATGTTTAGATATAGGGAGGCTATTGATCCCCTTTATTCCACCCTCATTAGGCCAGTCACTGAATATGATGCACCCTTTGACATGTATCTGTCCAGACACATACAATTGGAAAGCCCACAGAGATACTGTACTAAAAGAATACAAGACCTAAATGAAATGTCCTATGTGGGTTGACTCAAAGCCCTGTCACTGTACTTGGTATTCTACATACTACTAAGATGTGACCTGTGTTTGACATACAAGGCATTCTCTGACCCACTACTGATGGATATAATGCATATTAGCAAGTCAAATGACATCAGAAATAATCAGTCTAAGGATCTAAACCTCTTCTGCAACATCAACAGAATGGTTTGTAGGGACAGGTGTATCTTGCAGAGGTTACCACTGGTCTGGAACAGACTCTCCAACCATAAAAAACAAAGTTCATCCCTGTCCATATTCAAGCACAACTTGGATCAATGGATGGGAAATAGAAAATTTACCCCAGGACTGCCCCCTGTACTGCTAATGTATAAAGGCAGTTCCTAAATGCTTTATCTCTCACTTTGTCACTAAATTACATTAAAATACTATGAAGTATCTTAAAACTATGACAACAAAAATCTATGACAGACTCCAATCATTACAACCTACACAAATTACCTGAAGTCTTATTCAGTTGAAATTTAAACAATTAATGTAGCCAAAGTTAACGAGAACGGTATTCTAACAAAAAAAAGCCCAGAAAAAAACAGATAAATGGAATATGTGAGGTATGTGTTTTGGATGCATGGTATATCGTGTACTGTTTTATTATGAAACTTGGTTTGTGATTTGTGCAACATTACCCATCAGCAAACTCATTACCTAAACCTACAGTACAAGGTATTTCCTCTATTACACAATAGATCCCCATGGGCATTGTATTTACATATTACATGGCAGACACCCACATATTGCATATATGTATGCATGTGTGTGGTTCGGATTTTGTGTGTGTGTGTGTGTGTGTGTGTGTGTGTGTGTGTGTGTGTGTGTGTGTATGTAGATATATATATATATATATATAAAATGTCTCTCTCTCTATATATATATATATATATAGAGAGAGAGAGAGAGAGAGCGCATGTGGGACAGCAGTGTTGGAGCAGGGTGGAAGGAGGATTCTATACACCTGTCCAGAGTGGAGAAGACCATACCCCTTCCTATAGTAGAAAGACCTGAGAGAAAAAGGCAAAGATGTTGGCTTCTTTTTTAGAGAGCAGGAGTACTATGGAGGATCGCAATGGCTGGGACCAGAAATGAGTGAGAGTGAATGTGACAGACATTGTTCTGTTTGGCAGAGAGCAGGAAAGCCTTGGAGAAAGACACCTACGATGGGGACTCTAGAGATTTAAACCAAGTATCAGAAACTTTTGCCACAGATTTTATGACCAGAAAAGGAATATGAGCCATTATTTTATTTTGAAGGACCTCTTTTGAATTAATGTAGGTAATACAGGAATTACGCTTTCTTTTCAGCTTTAAGATTGATAATTTACTTGAATATAAAACAGAGTCTCTAGTGGTTGATAAATACACTGGTGGTATTTGGTAGTTGTGGCTTGGCCTAAACATACCAAACTGCACTATTTTAGGTATCTGTATCACTGTCTGGAAGTAAAGAACTGCAATGAGTTGATTTTCTCAACTGTAGAAAGATAGAGAGAGACAGAGAGAGACAAGAGTTGATTATGTACTGTATAAGGAATTGTTTTATTTTTGGCAAAGGTATGAATAATTGCAATGAGAAGGGATGGAAATGTTTCTGAGTTACTGTGTCTAACAGTTATGAAATTCAAAGTGCATTGTTGAGTGAAATCATAACTGAATGCTACACAGAGTGAGATGTTGTTCTTTGGACACACCCAAAGACAAAGTGGCATAGAAGCTAGAAGCAGGTCAAGGCTTCTCTGAGAGATAGTTAAGTGCAATTACGTGATACTTTGTTTTTCACAATTAATTTTCTTTTGCCGAAGTATTGGTCCCAGCTTTGCTACCGGCACTACAGGAAGGTGTCCACAGGTAATGGGGGGGCATGTAGGTCAGGTGGTAGTTTCAATTAAACTTTGTTTTTCACACTTTGTTTTCTTTTGCCATAGTATTGGTCCCTGCTGTGCTACCGACCCTACAGGAAGGTGCCCGCAGGTAGTAGGAGGGTGGGGGGCTCATAGATCGGGCAGTAGTTTCAATTAAACTTTGTTTTTCACAATTTGTTTTCTTTTGCTGTAGTATTGGTCCCCACTGTGCTACTGACACTAAAGGAAGGTGTCTGCAGGTAGTAGGAGGGTGGGGGCATGTAGGTCAGGCAGTAGTTTTGATTAAATGAGATGTGCACTCGATCGGAACGCCAATTGGATATAAAAATTGTATAATGACATCAAGGCTACCTAAACTAAGGTTCTAGATGTAGCTTGTAAGGATTTAGCACAGAAATGGTATAAAAAGCTATATGAAGAAATGCAAAATGCATTGAACAACAGAGAAAATCACCTTGAACTGACAGGTGCAGAAACTGAACTCAAGCAAGAAAGAGTATGAGAGGAAACTGTAAAATGTCATAGAGAAATTGAAGCTCAGAAAAAGGAAACCACTAAGTTAAAGCTTGTCTTAGTACCAAGAGGAAAGCAAAGTGTGTTATGGCTGATAGTCAGACTGATGAGCTTAGGAGGATACGTCATGTCACCAAGAACTGTGCATACCATTAGGCAATCACTCTGCTATGCCTTCTCCTAATTTTAACCTATTGCCAAATATGGCCAAGACTGTAATAATAACTGTATGTCAAGGAATTTTTGGGCCAGTCTATTTGGGATCTGGTTGACCCATTATACTCATCCTCACAGGTCCAACCTGTGGAAGTAATGTGGCATAGTGCCCCCTAATGGCTACTGTCAGGTATGAGGAGCTGCAGTGTTTACTTATAATTTTCTGTACTGGGGACCTACACACTTGAAGTAGCTTACACCCCTCCTTCCTATATACATATATAGTGTGATGTGTGTGGTGTTTGTGTGTATGCATATGTATTCTAAAGGTGGACGCTCTTTGTCATCAAAACACAGCTTTTCCACTTGCACTTACTTTTATATCTGCATTCATGTAGGGGCTTTTATGATTGCACCCCTACATTCTTATACTATAATGAGGCAAATAACTTCTTTTTATTGCTGTAAGTCACAGTAAATCAAACATTTTGGTAGTTTTGTATCATAAGGCTGGTCTTGTCACTTCTAGACCAGGACTAATGATTTCCCAGAATGCTCATTGCATAATCCTGTGTATGAAAAAGATTACAATTAATATGAAGATCTCATTTGTTCTGGAAAAAATCTTGTTTCCATTTGCTTAATTCTGGGTTTGCTCCCCATTTCCTTGCACACAGTGCACCAAAATGATAAGTAGGCTGCTTGGGGAAAATGTTTACAGTCTTGCTTATGAAGGTGGTGGGTAGGAGGCTGATTGCTTTTCTGTCATGCAGGGTGTGATTACCAGCACACAAGATGGGGGCAGAAGCTGACAAATGAGAGGGCTGATGAGGGGGAAACATTGCTAATAGTATGAGTGAGGCATCATGATAGAGGTATAGCCACTGTTAAAATGTTTAGGGGGAATAAGCCAGGGAGGGTGTAAACTGAAGGGTTTGGCATGTGGTACAGTATCAGTAGATGTGGGATGTTATCACATCTTGGGTAGCTATGGGAATATTCAAAAACTTTTCCTGTTGTTAAACAGTGGAGGGGATAGGCAGCAGAGGAGTCCAACTGCTGTTTAGCCTAAACTTGGACTATACAGGTTGCTCTGATCTCTAGAAGGACACATAGTGGGCAGGAGGCCCTGGTCATTTCAAAGTTAGGGAAACCATATGTTAATTAATTGTTAACTTATGAAAAACATCTTTATTTAAAAAGGATAGGGGGCACTTATAGGTTCATAGGTTCATAGGTTGAGGCATTTATAAGCCTAGCCAGAGTATGTTTGGCTTTCGCCACCCTTTTAGATTAGTTGACTGTGCCTCTGTATAGTAGGTCACAGAAAGTAGCCCTTTTAAGGTTTGTTTACTGTACCTCTGTCAAGCAGTGACACAGAAAAGATCCCAGGGGTAAACCTACGATCCCCCATCCATTCGTCAAGATTTCTCCCCCTCTACTCACAACCAATCTCCCCCTCCAACTCCTTTCTCTCATTCATCCCCATCCCAACTCCCTCCATTTTTGATTAAACCTACTCCTACTTCTACTATAAGAAAACTCCTACAGAAACTAAAACCATGTACCAATGCCCCTGACAACATTCCCTCATACTACCTCAGTATAGCTGCTGATGCCATTGCCCTCCATATCAGTATCCTCATCAATCGCTCTATCCAAGAAGGTTTAGTTCCCGAAACCTGGAAAAAAGCTTACATCATCCCTCTACACAAAGGAGGAAATAATACTCACATCTCCAATTTCCGTCCCATAGCCATCCTCTCACCCATTTCTAAAGTCCTTGAGAAATGTATCCACCTTCAACTCCTTCCTCATCTCTTGGACAACAATCTACTAACCCCTACCCAACACGGATTCAGACTGCATCATAGTACTATGACAGCCCTCCTATCCTTCCTTGAAACTGTGAATAAAGCTAGAGATTCTGGACTCATTGTATCTACCATTCTTCTCGATCTTTCTAAGGCCTTTGATACTATCTCCCATAACCTACTTCTTACTAAACTATCTAATCTAAACCTTTCTCTCTCTTCACTCAACTGGTTTAACAGCTATCTCTCCAATAGACAACAAGCAGTCAAGTGGAAAAAAGCTACCTCCTCCTTTCTGAATACCCCAACAGGTGTTCCACAAGGTTCTATTCTGGGCCCCCTTCTCTTTAATATTTTCATCAATGACATTTTCCATGCTATCCCTCAGGCTAACATTATACAATATGCAGATGATTCCACAATCATCTGCGCTGCCTCATCTATCCCAACTCTTTTAAAGCTAACCCAGGAAGCCTTCCCCACCACTGAAAAGTGGATGAAAGACAACCATCTAGCTCTTAATGCTGCTAAAACCAAACTCATGATATTTACTCCTTCAAAAAACACTAACATTGATCATAAATCATTCTCCATCTCCAGCCAAAATAACATCCACCTTGAGCTTGTATCAGAAACCAAATTATTAGGAGTTCAAATTGATGACAAGCTTAAATTCAATTCCCATCTACTACAAAACATAAAGAAAACCCACCAAAAACTTGGCATGCTCTACCGTCACAATCGATTCCTCAGCTCAGCTACTAAGATTACTCTCTCTACAGCATTTCTCCTACCCTCCCTTCTCTATGGGGCACCTCTTCTTTTTAACCTACAATCCTCCCTCAAAAACAAACTATCCTCTTGTTACAATAAAATTGCCAAATTTGCCACTTGCAACAAATCATCAACCCACCATTGTGAACCACTCCACAAACTGAACTGGTTAGAACTACCCAACTACCTCTCCTACACCCAACTCACATATGCTCATAAACTGATTTTCCAGTCATCCCTCTGCCCCGCACTCTCTTTTACCTTTAAAATGCACCACACTCAATGACATCTAAGATCAAACAATCAAAACCTCATAGAAATTCACAGACCCCCTCCACCCTCCTGGACAAAACCTCCTGTCCTTCTCACTAGCACGCTTATGGAACTCCCTTCCTCCCTCCATTCGTACCATTACAAGACTCCCATCCTTTAAAAAATCACTCCACTCCCATCTAACCTCCACATGGGCATGATCCTGCTCTCACCCCTCATAACCTACTCTTTACTCTACTACTCTTTCACTTCATTCACTCTATACCCCAGGTAGCACTACTCTTGAGCTACCAGTATACTGATCTCACCCCTCATAACCTACTCTTTACACTACTACTTTTCTCTTCTGTCACTCAAAATCCCAGGTAGCATTACTCATTGGCTACCAGCATACGAACTGACTCTCCTCAAAAAAAAAAAAAAAAAAAAAAAAAAAAAAAAAAAAATATATATATATATATATATATATATATATATATATATATATATATATATAGCATAGCCTGTATAACCTGTGTTTTTTAGCTCTCTCTACATGTTTAATCACATGCATTGTACAAAGTTTAACTCAAATGTAATGTATATGTATATCCTCATCCTTGTGTAATCTGTATGTGGAGCTTTTCTTCCCAGGACTCCATTGAAAACGGGTTCTTCGGGCCCAATGGACTATCCTGGTTAAACAAATGCAAATAAAATAAATAAATAAATAATTCTCTTGAAGAGGGTCAGTGAGGGGCTCTGCCTGACATGGATTGGGATTTTGTTTCAGAGTGAGGGGAGCCTCTGGGATATGAATCTGTCCCTCCAGCATGTCCTATTTATTTCTGTGCTGAGGTTCAGGTCCCTGGAGCGTGTAGCTCTAAGGGATTTAGATTTCCTGAGGTGAAGCATGTCCATTAATTCTGGGATGGACATGGCTTTATACGTCAGACACAGATCGCCTCTGAGTAGGCGGTACGCAACTGAGTAGAGCTGGAGTTTCTTTAGCCGAACTGCATAGGGCATCTGTTTGAGCCCCTTGATCCTCTTGGTGAGATACTATTGGGATCTTTCCAGTTGTTGAAGGTGTCGGGTAAGGTACATCCCAAACAGGGCATTGTACTCAATTATGGGCCTGATAAGTGATGAGTAGAGGGGCACAATGACCTCTCTTGATCTAGATGTGAACCCTTTCATGATAAGATGGGCTATATAGAAGGTCTTTCTAACCACTTTGGCAACGTGATTGTCAAAGGAGAGATTGCTATTGACTTGGGTCCCCAAGTCCCTAATTACTTCTTCCGTACTTAATGGATTACAACCTATGTTGTAATTTGTGGGCACTTCGTTTTTTCCAAAGGGGATGACTATGCACTTTTTGGCATTTAGCTTTAGGCCATGGCTCTGGCACCAGTTATCCATCTCTGTGAGACCCTTTTGGAGGATGCTTGTGTTAGTCGGAGAGTCGATTATAGCACCCAGTTTGCAGTAATCTGCGAACTTGGTCAGCCATAGTCCATCCGTGTTAGCCTGTACCTCGGAGAAATATATACCGAACAAGAGAGGTCCCAGGATTGAACCTTGTGGGACACCACTTGTAACTGGTTTAGAGTCTGATATGGCACCTGCTATTCTGACCATGTGGGTTCTCTCCCTAAGCCAGTTTGCAACCCATCTTGTGACATAGGGGTTTATATTTAAGCTGGTGAGCTTATTTATGATGCCTGAGTGGGGTATTGTGTCAAAGGCCTTTGCGAGGTCCAGGTAGGCTGTGTGGACTACCTTCCCTTCATCTATGGCTTTGGTAACTGTTTCAAAGAAGTCGACCAGGTTCAAGAGGCAAGATCTGCCCTTAATGAAGCCGAATTGGGTAGGATCCAGTATCTGGAGGTTCCCAATGTCTTTGTTTATGATTTCCATGATGATACATTCCATAGCTTTGCAGAACAGTCTAGTCAGGCTTATAGGGCGATAGTTTCCGGGGTCTGTTGTGGCACCACCTTTGTGGAGTGGGACCACTGTTGCTGTATACCATTCCTTGGGAACATATCCTGTAGTAAGGCTGAGATTGAACAGTGACTTTATATGAGGGTTTAGTTCTTCTTGGAGCTCATGTAAGACGCAGCCCGGGACATCGTCTGGTCCCATTGATGCTGTGTTTTTTGCTTTGGCGAGGGCAGCTCTCGCCTGTGCATCTGTGATCTCAGGAAGGCTACAATCTGTTGGGATAGACATTTGCTCTTTTGGGGGATAAGGGGGGGAGAAATTTACACTGAACATTTTTGCCAGGATGTTGGCAATGTCTGTGGGTTCAGTGAATTTTTTGTCATTTTGCACTAACTCAGAGCATATCTGGGAGTTGCCTCCCAGGTTTCTGACATAACTAAAGAAGGCCTTGTGATTATCTTTAGTATCTTGTGCAATTTTTCTTTCAAAGCTGGCCTTAGAAGATTTTATGAGGGATCGTAGTTTCTTGCTAGTACTGATCAGTGATGCCTTCCCTTTTTGGGATTTTGCTCTGTCATGCAGTAGCTTTCTCCTTCTGTTGTATAGCTTATTTATGGCCGGGGTCCACCAGGCAGGTCTCCTGCCTTTGGAGGAGTGAGTCTTGGTTTTATTTGGGATAGCATGCTCCATGCATTCCTGTAGGTGTTCATAGAATGTTTTTGTAAAGGATTCTGCATTTTGGGCCATATTGTCCACTGGCCCGGGGGCTTTGAAGGATTTCACCTCAGTTTTGAGAAGTGTGAAGTTTGCTTTTGAGAAGTTCTTCACCGTGGTTTCCGTGGCTAGGGGTTGGGATGGAATATGTATGTCCAGTGAGATTTGTTTATGGTTTGATCTTACAAATGAGGGGTATACCTCTGGTGTGGTATTGAGCACACGAGCAGGAGTCTCTGATCGCTGATAGGCTACAACAAGAGGATGTGTATGTGGTTAGTGCATGGCTGGATATCCCAGCCTGTGATACACCGATCTCATTGATTAGTTATAATGTGCAGTAAATATATTTCTGGGCATCCTTTTTTGTACATTCATAACCAACCAGCCAAATAAACAGATGTGTTGGCTCTAGGCATTCAGTTGCTCCCTGCAGCCCTACCTTGCTTTAAAGTCACCTGCCTCCTGCTTATACGTAAGGATTAGGAATATGTTTTTTTAATAGAAAACTTGTGCTGCTTGTCATATATTTGTATGGGTTAAAGCCTCAACATTCTTTTATAAATTTAATTTAGTCAAACTATCCAACAAGCTTAAAAAATCAGGCTGCTAGACATCATAACACAGATCAATGAATTGGCAAGCATTTCATCCATGGAATGAGCATCTGAAGCACTCAGAATATTCTGCCCAGAAACAGAATGATATATTATTTCTGGCTCTAAAAGTGTGGCTTCTAACTGACAGACATTAGACAAGAATCTGTCTAGTGTATTATGCTGAAGAACTGAAGAGACAGTCTTTTATTCTGCAGTAATCTTTTTTCTATAGATTCACTGCAGACCATGTGAAAAAAAAAAAGAAATCAAGAAATTACTTCTTCTATAAATGGAAAAAAAGCCCTTAAGTACACACATATGATTTTAAGCCATGAAAAAAATGAGCCCCTCATAGAAACTGTAATTGTATTTTATTCACAGGATGCGGTGGAGCCCCGTAACAGTTTTAGAAGTAGACAGATACGTTCAATGGAAATAAATGACATTTTATAACACTGTTTTTAGATATAACAACACTACCACATAAAAAGAAAAAATGTCCTTTGAGACAATATTTCTAAGATGATTTGTCGTGACAAGGAATAAAATAAAAATGCATTCATCTTTAACTCATGAATTATTTAACAGCATAACAACCTCCTTACAAACATACAACCTGGTTTTCGTCCCAGCCACAGCACAACTACAGGCCTCCTAACCTTCACTGACTTTCTAAACAGAGCTAGAGACTCAAGTTGCTATGTGTCTGCACTATTTCTTTTTTTCCAAACACCGTTATTGAATTACTATTTGTGACATACGAAAATTTACATTCATATACAAGTAACCAAACTAGTAAACATTATACTTCACACTATTTCTTGACCTGTCAAAGGCGTTTGATACTGTGTCTCACTCTTTACTCGAACAAATTCTCTAACCTAGGAATTATCCCTGCTGCACTAAATTGGTTCCACGGTTACTAACACAATCGAAAACAGTCTGTAAAATGGTCAAATGCTATCTTCCCATTTCTAACAAACTCCACTGGAGCCCTTAGAGATCCATCCTAGGATCTCTACTTTTTAATATTTTTACTAATGACCTTTGTACAGCCTCTGCTAGTGGAACACTCATCCAATATTCTGATGATTTCATAATAATCTGTACCTCTCACACACTACCCCAGCTTCTCTCCGATACTCAGCAAAGTTTCTCTGGTGTTGAATACTGACTTACCAACTCCTAGCTATTTCTCAACCCCCCCCAAAAGTAAACTGCTCCTCCTTCAGACAAAGAACAGTGCTAATAATCTAAACAGCTTCAAAATTCTCTCTGCTGATAACACCACTAATGAAATTGTCCACCACACCAAGTTACTGACGACCTTCGGTTCACATTCAGAAAAACATTAAGAAAACCCACTGGAAACGTAGCACACTTTACAGAAATAAACACATACTAACCTCTTCTTCCAAAACCATCCTTTCCAAAACTTTTCCTTCTACTATCTGTGCTTTACGGCGCCCCAGTACGTACCAATCTACAGAGGTCCACTAGATCCAAAATGGAACAGTGCTATAATAAAGTGGCCAAGTTTGCCATCAACTCAAAAACTAGAATCCATCACTGTTTTTCACTAAAAAAAAATAAACTGGCTAGAATTCCCCAACTACCTACTATATACCCAACTTCTAACACTCCACAACATGGTCTATAAAACCCTAGCCTACCCAGCACTAAATAACATCATTGCACCTTACAATCCTAACAGAACTTTTAGGTCTGCAGATAAATATCTTCTCTCTATATACAAACCCTCTAAGAGAGGTGGACAAAGTCTCTATTCCCACTATTCCAAAAGCATGGGACTCTCTTCCACTTACTGTAAGAACGACTACTTACCTACCTGCCTTTAAAATTGTACTGAAATAACATGTTCAACTCCTGGCTGTGCCATTGCTCTGATCCAGGCGAATCTCTTCTCCAGATCAAACCAAACTGCAGCAATTGTTCACTCTCTGTCTATCTGTACTCCATTCACTCTGTATCATTTACTTGCATAGTTACCACCTGCATCAGATCAACGTACCTGCTTACTTGTAACTGAGTTAATCTGTTGCTATATGTATAAAGTCTTATTTTTACATCTCTATTGTAATTGTAACTCATGTTTTTTTTAGAAAGAAGAAGAAGAAAATAAAGTTTGCACATGTCTGTATGTAACTGGAGCTTTTCTCCCGAGGCCTCAGCTGAAAATGAGTTATTTTTGACCCAGTTGGACATTTCTGGTAAACAAATGTCAAATAAATAAATCAAATTTTCCTCAGACTATTATCCTCTAAGATTGCAAAACTAGGGGGCTCAGCCACAGAAATAACTGAACCCTGGCTTAGAAGTTAGGGAAAGGACCTTTAGCAAAATGATGCCTGCTTGCTGGAATCATCTTTTAGTACCCATTTGAAATTAAACAAGCCTAATGATTTTTAAAATATAGCTGCTAGACTATCTAAATGGGATGCACACAGTGGCTCCTTATGTGGTAATACCTATAGCATGATTCTTAAACCTAAATTATCTAATGGTACCTAATCATATATGGGGGCATTATGACCAGCAGCAAGAGACCAGGACCATGTGCTAGCAACAGCTTACCACCATGCCTGACCCGTTGCCATACCAACCGATCGTGGTGCATGCATTGCTATGTAAGCTATGTACAGTTGTCATGGAACTCATGGATAATTACACTTTTTACCTGCCAAGCAGGGCTCTGGTCACCCAGAAACAAATGCTGAAACAGACAGTGGTAACTAACAGATATGCAATCCAATGCCATATCTATACATGCAGCCAAGTTTATGAACAAAACATTTTTTTTGTTCTTTGTTTCCTCTGTCCTTTTCCCATTTCTGTAATACTGTCCTTTCTGAACCAAAATGTAACCTCTTTTTTTCTTGTTTGTTTTTAAAAGCATTATTACTGACCATAAACAGATTAGCAAACACACAAAATGTTTATGTAAACATGCTTCTTACTCAGTAGCCTTGTGAAAACAAGTGTCTTAGTGAGTTTTACAATTTATTATTCTTCATTACTTACTTTACCTTCTTAAACACTTAGCATCTTTCTGTCTTTGACTCCCGTCCCTGCAGAAATCATATCTTTCAAAATATACCTTGCCAAGAATTATACAGCTACAGAGCAGGAAGAAAGAAAAAGCAAACAATGCATCACACTGATATCCAAAGTTCCTCGGCTACTTTCACTATAATTCTTGCTCTCCGTAATTTTGCTACTGCAGAACTTTAATAACATATTGTCTTTCCATCCACCATCATTCGTACACCAGGCTAGCAACTCTTTCAATGCCAAATTTTTCATTCACTTTCATCGCCTACAAACCAATTTTCCTCATAATTTCTGAAAATCTCACCCTTTATAACATACTATTGGAGCTCAACCATCTAATAACATCACTGTATTAACACATAGAATTTATAATCTATTAAGCTATACTTCTGACTGAGTCCATACCAGCATAACCCAATAATTAAAATCTAGTGAATGCCTCTGAGAAAATCATGGACTTCATTACCCTTAACCTTTCATCGCCCTTACAGTCCATGCTTCAAAAGGCCTCCATTCCAAAACACCAGCACAAATTTACTACAATAAATAGTGGGGAAAGCCACTTTCATCAAGGATAAAAAATTGTTCATGACAATTATAGAAAATGAATGAGAAAAAATAAAAACAATACCACTTACAGCAGTAGCAGCAGCAGCTCACCCTACTGACCCTCCAGCCACTCACATAAGCATACCAAGTATAGCAGCTCTCAGTCTCTTACTCCTGCCAAACTCCGCAGTTTATAGTTTAATCCCAAAAGAACAGTATACTTCTTTAATTCTTAGCTACAAGAGTAAGACGGCAGCATTTCCACATTTCCTCCTACTCCACATGCATGCTAAAATGTTCAAAATTATACTCTAGCAAATACTTCACAGACCAGGAGTGCAAACTCACAAGGTTTCATCCTTAGCAAAATGAAATAACCTCTAATAACATCCACAAGACTGCTAGACCCTGTGAATTCATTAGGCAGCCAACTAACAAGCAATGACACAGAAGTCAACATGCACTTATAATCCAGCTTGAACTACACATCATCCAATATTGATCCCTGGGCCACCTTATTCTATCAAGATACACAACATGCAGAAATAACTTACCAGTCCTGAGATCTAGTGTATAATAAAGCAGTCAAACTTGGAATAATGAACGCACACTGATGCCAGCACCATACCCATCTTAAGTAACAGTCACATTCACAGTCATTCCTCATTACTAGGGGCAGAATTTTATTTATTTTATTTTTTTATTTTACATTTGTTGTCCGGGCTAGTCTAGCTGGATATATGTCCATTTTCAGTAGAGGCCCGGGGAGATAAGCTCCAAAGTTCAATTACAGTACATATCTACAGAAGTACATACATGAGATCGACTACATTAATAATAACTAAAGCAGTATTAGCTAAAAAGTGGTTACAGGTATATAGAGTACATAACACAAAATATTGACTAAACATAATACAATTTATCATGAGGCTGCATTTTAACTGTTCAGAAAGATTGATAGTAAAACACATAATAAAATTCTAGATATAAGAAGGGAAAAAAGGAAAGTAAGACTGGAATAGAAGTTGAGTAAGAAAATTCTAATCGTGAAGACTGGAACTTTTATGAGAGTATATTAATAGGTAAGGCTAGGTAGTAGAGGTAGAATGGTAGTTGAATTCTGATGTGATTGTTACTGAGCTGAGACAGTGAGGTAGAAACAGGTAGCTAGAGCATATAAGGTGGGGTTGAAACAAGTAGTGAGAACATGTAGGTTAGTCAGGTTTAGTACAGGGGCACATCCAATGTGTTTTAAGGAAGAGCTTAAGTTTATTTTTGAACAAGGAAATAGAGGGAAGTGTTGAAAGTTCAGTGGGGAGTAAGTTCCAGATTTTCCCAACAGTATTAGTGAAGAGAGAGTCTCCAGCTCTATTGTTTGATTTGATAATATTTATGAGGATTTTTTGTGAAGATCTTAGGGATTTCAGGTTATTGTAGGGATGAACAAGGTTAGATAGTATGGGTGTCTTAGCAGGTTGATAAAGAATTTTATGGGCAATGGTCAGTTGATTATATTTTAGCTGTTGCTGTAATTCAAGCCACCCTAGGTATTTTAGATTAATACAGTGGTGTGTTTTAAAAGGGTTACCAGTGGCAAATCTGGCTATGTTGTTGTAGGAGTTTTCTAGTTTAAGGTTATTTTTTGACAGGTTAGTGAAAATGGGAGAGGCATAGAGTAGGGTAGAGATTAGATGGGTGCGGGCGATAGTTATTCTAGTTGCAGGAGTGGGGAAGGGTTTGATCCTATATAGAGAGCCTATTTTTCTGTTAGTTGTTTTCAAGATATTATTAATATGAGTGTCAAAGTTAAGGTTGTTGTCTATGGTGATACCTAGCAGTTTGGTAGTAAGATCCTGGGATATAACAGTGCTATTATTGGAAGCTATAGTGAAGTCAATTGGTGGAGATTTATTGGTAGGTGTAAAAAGTAGAAGTTTAGTTTTTTTGGGATTTAGTATGAGACAGTGTTTTGTAAACCATAGTTCTACTGAGCTAAATAAGTTCTGTGTAAGGAAGTGAAGTTCAGATTCAGATGTGGCTGAGCATATAAGTGTAGAATCATCTGCGTATTGTATGCATGTAGTTTGGGGAACTGCTTCGTGAAGGTCATTGATGAATAAGGAAAATAGGAGTGGGCCTAGTATGGACCCTTGAGTCACACCAATATTAACGGGTAGTTGGGTAGAAAGAGTGATATTCCAGAGCACAGCTTGATGTCTGTTATTAAGTAGGATAGGAACCATTTTATAGCTAGTGCATCAAGTGACAGAGATTTCAGAATGTTTATGAGTATATTGTGATTTACCATGTCAAAAGCTTTGGACAGGTCAATGAAAAGTGCAGAGGAGAGCATGTTAAGGTTGCGGTTTTTGTTGATGGTGTCCATGAAGGAGAGGAGGGCAGTAGTAGTGCTGTGGGAAGGTCTGAAGCCATGTTGGGAGTTGGAGAGCAGGTTATTATGGAGAAGGTGGTCTAGTAATTGCCTATGGATGCACCTTTCCATAACCTTAGATAAAGGGGAGAGTAGGGCTATGGGACGATAGTTGGAAAGGTCAGTGGAGTCTCCCCCCTTATGAAGTGGAATAATATGTGAGACTTTCCAAAGATTGGGGACGTATCCTTCAGTAATGCTTCTATTGATGAGAATGGAGATGGGGTAGGCAATAGATTTGGCTGCTAGCTGTAAGTATTCTGCAGGTAGTTGGTCAGCAGATGGAGTGCAAGGTTTAAATTTTTGTAAAAGGGTGAAAATAAAAGCTGTAGGGACAGGTTGGAAGTGAAATGGAGGAGGTGGGTTTGATTCAGACTTAGATGTGGTTGAATTTTGTGGAGAGAGTTGACTGGCTAGAGTTTGAATAGTTTTGGGGAAAAAGGTATTAAAGGCATTGGCAGTTTGTTTGGGGTTGTTGTGGTCAGAGCCTTGTGGGTTTGGTGTAACAGATTGACCGGGGTGTAATAGTTCATTAATGCTTGCCCAGAATTTTTGTGGTTTATTATGGTGGGATTGCTGCGAATGTAGGTAGTAGTTTTGTTTATCAGACATTATGGCTTTTTTTGTTTCATTTCTCAATTGTTTAAAGTTTTGGAGGTCAATGGGGTTCTTAGTTAAGCGTGATCTGTGCCAGTATTTATTTCTGAGATGGAGTTTGTGCTTAGTTTCCTTAGAATTTCAACACTGTTCACAATTCGCAGAGGCTCATGCAGTACTGGACCTATCAGCTTTGTCCACAGGATGCTACTAATAGTAGGAGTCAAGACCAAATAAGCAAGCAGTCATACGATATGCACCCCATAAAACAAAATCATGGCGATCTTCATTATCAGGCCCGTATAAAATCTATTAAGTAGCATCATCTTGGAAAAATCCTCCACTAGTAAAAACATTTCATGCATCTTGCTAGTCGGTATTTATAAAACATATGTGTCTTATCCTGTGAAACCTACGTGGAGTTTGCCAAGAATTATTTTCTTGGAGAACTCCTTTTTCCCCTAAGGGCATTTTAAGCCTCCCCCTAACTACCACTACATTATTAAACGTTAACATATCCCCAGTGTCAAATATTTAGCATAACCCTTTACACACCATGTCTGCATAATGGAACTTAACTTTAACATTACAAGATCTTTTGTATACATATTCATTCAAGAAAATCTTTTGATTGCATTGATTTCACAACCTTAAACTGAGACATCCATACTGCCAGATTATTTTAACATACTTTACATGACAATTCTTCACAATTAAACTTAAATTCATCCTTGCAACAACTTTCTCATTCATTATTCATTTTAAGAAAACCTTCTAAATTGTATCGATGAGAGAATCTTAAAAAATATTCAAAAGAATGAACATTTACTTACCTGGCAGCAGGCTATAATGAAATAAAAAAAAATAATTGTGTCTGCTTTGATTATAAAGCCATTATACAGTCTTACATCAAACTTTAAAAGCAACGTGCAGATAACTTCTCCCTGCTGGTAATAGCCCCTTAACAATTATATATAATCTGCATAGCTCTAACAACTAAACATGTACACGCCATTTGCAAATCAGCACCATGTATAGCTTGCTTTAATGCAGCCTATTAGCATCAGCTCAGACCCAAATCTAAATTTATCCTTTTAAAATTTCAGCCACGAAGCACTCATTTTCATAAAAAAAAAAAAATTGAAAACACTGATTCAGAAACATCACACTTTTCTAATTAGGAAGTGTAACAACTACACACAACCTATTTAGCTAACAATTGTACATGAACATACCCTTTGCAAATCAAAATCATACATAATTAGCTTGAATACAGGCTTTTAATTACCATCAGTATGAACTCAGAAATAAATATGTAATTTTTACCTTTTTTTTTCATGTTACACTCATTTTCATATAGTTTTAAAAACGCTAATTTAGAAACATAACAAACTTCTAATTAGGAAGTAAAAGATGACAATGTAACAACATACCTAGCCTACGGTTCCCACCCCAGTAGAGTCTATACAGCCCCATTATGTGGAAAGAGGACATATTTAAAACATCATTCCCAGTTCATGGACAACAATCAGGTGGTTCCACAGCTGAAAAACAAATAATACAAATGGACCATTTATGTATCATGAGACCACCAATAGGAATCCCTAAACTAGGAGCACCTACCTTAACTTGTAGGAGACTACATCTCACATTAAGGTAACATTAATAGTAATATCACACATTACGGTAACATTAATAGATAATATCTCATGTTATAGTAACATTAATAATAGACAAGCAAACATTTCACCTTCATAATGAAATGTTCTTTTTACAGCAGTTTGAAATATTGCATTGATCTTGACAAGCTTATACTGATAAGATGATGTAAGCATCTGCATTCCTATTTGTAGAAACATCTTTACAACTGCAAAAATAACATGCATTGTTGCATATGCTGTTGACACTCTTTATGGCTAAAAAATGCACTTGCTTCTGCATGGTTGCCTCCAATTAATTGTGATCCATGCACACTAGTCATCTATCAATATGTATCCTTTTAACAGGCTTCCAAAGGTGTGACAAGACCTGCTGTGTCTCGTATCAAGTCACAAACTGAACCAAAATAACTCTATACCAAAATAACTCTCCTGGTTGACCATGCATTCTGCCACAGACAATGACAGCCTATATGCTTTGTCAATACCAAGCATTCTTTTACAAAATCCATTTCTTTGTGCTGTCATAGCTTTCAGAAAGTCCTAACAGTCAAATCCTCCCAGCCACACTGAGAATTTTTTACTTTGTCTTTTACTCCAGCGTACCCAATTTCTGCTCAGTATAGACTATCTGACTTCTTAATTACATTGACTTTTGTTGTACATTCATCATTCTTTGTTGAAAAAGATCATGGCACCATATTGCTGTTTCAAAATCTTACTGGCGTCATCTCCTGATGACTTCAAGTTATTTAACATAAAGACTCAAAGGTGCAAACATCAGGTTAAATTGATGGTTAACTGCTTCAAAGGTACCGTCTATATCTGCTTGTCATAACCTCATAACTGCTCAGTGATTACTTTCCTCACTAGGCCAAGGTTCAGCATTGTCCCGATGCCCTTCATATTCAATTTGTTTCTTATGAAATATTTCTTCAGTCTTCATTCCAAAAATGACAAACTACTACATATCTAGTATTAATATCCTGTAAAAATGATACAACCTTAAGATTTTAATCAATATACTCATCAGAGCTGCTTTTGAGAGTGACCAACCTCATGAAGTACCTCAGGACCGATTGCTTGTATTTTATTGCTTCTCATACATATTTGAGCTCCTTTTAACTATTCTTTTTCCCAACAATAAACAAGTGTCAGTAGCAATGTGACAGACATCTCTTGAGAAGTAATGTTGGTAGTCTCTGTTGTCACATCTGTTTAAGGGTCACAGGCTTCCATGGTATCTTGCCACTAACTTCTAATTTTTTGTGCACAAAAAACACCTTGCAGCCTAACATTACAGTGCTCCTATGTAACATTTTGTTCTTGCTGGTTACAATAATATAGGGTTACAGACTCTGGTGTCATTATTTCTGGAAGTCTAACCTACATCATTGCCTCTCCTTCCTTTATTCTGATTGTTTTTCTAGGATATATTTATATCACTGTTTATATACGGTGTGGCTGCTAGTGTTTGAAACTCTGTGCAGCCCTGTGTGCTGCATTGCATGCTGTAATGTAATTATTTCTATAACCTCCCTGTATGAAATATGTGACTTGCCTGAATATACACAATTCTCATTCTCTCTCCTTGTCATCTGCTGTTGTTACTCTGCAGACTAGAGGAGATCCATGAACATTGCAGCATCCCTGGTTATGCCTGCAGGATGGTGGTAGTTAATGTAACATTTAAATTGTGATCTGTTGGCAGTGATGCTCCCCTCTGAGAGGTGGAGGTGTCATCACTGTCTCTGGTTCATTGGTTCATAGGTGTTTACTGGGCTAACTACCGCAAGGGGCTTTTTAAGCCTAGCTATGCATCCCAAATCTCTGACAAGTTCTGATACCCTTCATAAGTGTAAGCATGGGCCTGGGAGATGAGCCATTTAAAGGTTACCTCTGTCCATTACAGATATACGTAGGTGCCAAACCAGGGATGAAGTTCTGGTTTCCCCATCCAATTGTCTAAGTTGTACTTGAATTGGGTTAAGGAGGAACTCTGCTTCACATGGATGAAGAGCCTGTCCCATAGACATGGTAGTCTCTGGGATACATACCTATCTCTCCAGCAAGTCCTATTTATATCACAGGCAAGGTTTAAGTCCTTAGAATGGATAATTCTGGTGCTGTTTGTTTTGTGGATAGGCATGAGATCCATCAGAGTGGGGTCTGACAATGCCCTGTATGCCAGGCATAGATCTCCCCTCAAAAGCCAGTAGGAGACAGAATACCGGGATATGGCCTTGAGGTGGTCTGCATAGGACATTTTACTTATGCCCTGTATTCTTTTAGTGAGGAACCTCTGTGGATGCTCCAATTGTTGGATATGCCTGGTTAGGTACATACCAAAGGGGGCATTGTGCTCATTGATAGGCCTGATGAATGCTGAATAAAGTAGAACAATGACTTCCTTGGACTTAGATGCCATACCTTTGTTTATAAGTTGCGACACATAGAGTGATTTCCTCACCACTGTAGACACGTGATGGTCAAAGGCTATATTACAATCTATGTGTGTCCCTAAATCCCTGACTACTGGATCAACTCTAAGGGGTGTGCTGTCAATATGCTATTTACCAGGGATGGATGACTTCCCAAAGGATACTATTATGCATTTTTTGGCATTAGTTGTAATCTATGGTTCTGACACCAGTTGTTTGTCTGTGTCAGCCCCTCCTGGAAAACATTTGTGTCAGTGTGAGATTCAATGACAACTCCTAATTTGCAATCATCTGCAGATTTAGTCAGCAGGAGACAATTGACATTGGCCTTGACTTCTGAGAAGTAAATGCCAAAAAGGAGAGGTCTAAGGACTGATCCCTAAGGGACTCCACTTGTGACTGGCTTTTTTGTAGAGCTGGACTCCCCAGTTCTAACTTCTTGGGTCCTGTCTGTGAGACAGTTGGCTATCCACCGGGTGATATATGGGTTTGTACCTAACATCTTGCATTTGACAACAATGCTTGAGTGGGATATTATGTCAAATGCCTTGCCCAGGTCAAGGTAGACAGTGTGAATGATTTTGCCCTTATCTATTGCTTTGGTGACCTTCTCAAAGAAGTCCACCAGGTTGAGTAGGCGTGATCTGCCCTTGACAAAACCAACCTGGGTTGGGTCCAGTGAATGGAGATTTACTATATCTCTGTTGATCATCTCCATGATAATTCTTTCCATGGCTTTACATATAAGACTTGTGAGACTTATAGGTCTGTAGTTTCCAGGGTCTGTAGATGGCCCATCTTTGTGCAGAGGGATGAATGTTGCCTTTCTCCATTCATGAGGCATGAAGCCTGTTTAGAAGCTACAGTTAAATAGTAATTCCAGAGGCCCTGATAGGTCATGTTTCATGCTATTTAGAAGGCATCCTGGGATATTGTCTGTGCCCATTGATGCCAGTGTTCTTGGTCTTAGAGAGAGCATTAAGGACCTGTTCCCCAGTGATAGTAGGGTAGTTATATTTGATGATATTTCCTGAGGGAAGGCTGTGGAGGAGAGAGAAGTAAAGTTGGAGCTGAATTTATCAGCCAGGAGGTTTGCTATATCTTCTGGCTCAGTATAGGTGGCAGCATTTACAATGAGCTCTGCACACAATTGTGTATTGCCTTTGAAGTTGCGGACATAGCTAAAGAATGCTTCGTGGTTGTCCTTGGCCTGGGAGGCCAAACTTATCTCAGATTTGTCTTTGGTAGACTTTATTTTTCCTCGGAGTTGTGTGTTTAGTTTGATGAGAGTACTTTTATCCTGCTGGGTGCTGCATCTCCTAAGTTTTGCCATGATTTTCTTCCTCCTGTTATATAGCCTATTGATTTTGTGGTTTCACCAGGATGGCTTGTTTTATAAGTTAGTTCTGTACTTCTTCCTGGTGGGTACAGCTGCCTCTATGCAGCTATTAACATGCTTGTACAGGGTTTCTGTGAACAGTTCTGCATAGGCAGCAATGTTCTCTGGGTTTATGGGGGCTGAAAAGTTTGCCAGATTCTCGCTTACTAGCAGGAGGTTTGCCTTTGAGTAGTCCCTGAATATTCCAGGTTTAGCTGGAGGTCCAGGTTTTATTTTTACTTCAAAGGAGACCATTTTGTGGTCTGATCTTACCCAGAAAGGCATTACAGTAGGGAGTGCGCAGCAGTCTCCCTATTAGTGAGGACCAGATCCAGTATGGTTGCACCCCTGGTTGGTGTATTGACTATCTGGTCCAGGGAGTTCGTGTTTACAAAATATAGGAATCTCTGTGCATGTACATTTAATGTCTTATAGGATTCCCAGTTAATAGTGGGGTAATTAAAGTCATCCATGAATATGGTATTGGGTTGGAAGGTTAGTGTTTCTAATAAGTTTAAATATATGGTATGGGTTTCCTGGGTCATAGAGGGGGACTTATAGCTTGCAATGAAGTGGTATTGGGTTTTGCCTATGGTGATTTTAACACAGAGAATCTCAAGTGCATTGTTCTGTTTGATCAGTCTTGAGGTATATTTATTTTTGATGTAAACAGAGACACCCCGACCTTTAGTCCCTGCCTGTGAAGTATCTGGCTTAAATGTGTGGAAGGCATTATAACCTTACACTGTTGGTGTGCTCTCCAGAGCTTTAAACCATATCTCAGTGACTGCACAGATGTCAGTATTCTCTGGGGTAAACAGAGCTTTTAGGGAGTGGAGTTTTTTGTTTAGACTGCCAGCATTGAGCAGTAATACCTTTAGATTTTCTTGGTTTTGATTTGCTATATCAGTACTTTCAGTTTGGCATTTCCTAAAAAAGGCACTATGGGGGAAGACAATGTTTTAGCTAATATTCGAAAGCCTAGAAGGGAGAGGTGCATACCATCCCTGGCAAAGCAGTGTGGTCTGTTGACCATCTCCTTCCTTGCTGACAGATATTGCACCCCCTTAGAATGACACCAGAAACTAAGCCAATTATTAACGTCAATCATCTTTTATTCGTATTGTGGCATCATCCTTGGAGAAGTAAAATGCTGCTCAATGCTAGGCTAATACCAGCCTGCGACACATATCTCTTCATGTAGTCTAGGTAGGCTGGATGCTACTCAACTGTGCTACATTGCTTTTGCGCTTGATATTTCAGCATCCCTTTATTTTACTATAAGATTAAAGGATTTCTAATGCTCCCCTCCCTTTGGCAAGCATGATTTTGCTGCTGAGCCATGATATGCTGAGCAGCATAATATTTATTGATACTTCAGGTTCACAAGTTCTTCTTTAATTGCTGTCATTTCATGGCAAGGAAACCACAGTGTGTGTGTGTGTGTTTGTGTGTGTGTATGTGTGTGTGTGTGTGTGTGTGTGTGTGTGTGTGTGTGTGTGTGTGTGTGTGTGTGTGTGTGTGGTGTGTACATGTGTGTGCAGACCATCTTGCTGTGTCCCTAAAAGTGCTTACCAACAGCCTTAGTGTCTTATCAAGTATTTACCTAAATCCTTGGCATGTTGTCATCCCTACTAACATTTCTTAAACCAGCCATGATTATGTCACTTACTAAAGATAATGTAAAAATTCACACACTGACATACAAAGCACACACACACGCACACACGCACACACGCACACACACACACGCACACACACACACACATACACATACACGCACACACACTCACATACAAATGCCAAATAGCCAAGTCCATTTAACCCCCCCCCCCGCAAAAAAAAATACTTATTTTTAAAGAAAAAAAAACTGGATCAAAACAAACAAACAAACAAAAAAAATAAATAAAACATGGGTCACATTTCCCATTCACTTCAGTGTGAAAAATTAACTTCACTGACTTTACACCAAAAATGCATTCCAGAATTGAAATTAATTCATACTAAAAGGAAAAAAGTTAACATAAAAGAAAAAAATAAAACATTGACCACAACTAAGGAATAGAAAAACTATTGCCAGGAAAATGAGCCCAATTCAAATGATCTAAACTAACTAAAACAAATTAATTAAATAAATGTCAACTTTATGGCACAGGGGGATAAAGGTTTGACAGCAGTCATGATGACCTTCCTTACATTAACAGTTTGAATGCTAGAGAAACCAACATGTGGAAAATGGGAGAGATTAGCCAAAACCAGGTTGCTCAAAATGGATGGGTGAGGTAGAACTGGCAGCTCAGTCCACTGTAAGATGCATACCCGGTGGAGGCAGGTGTTAATGGCAGTCTGCATAAGACCCAGGCATGAGTGCTCACCAAGCAGCATGCATACTGCAGCAGGTAATAAATATGTTTTGAAGTGAGAATGCCAAAGAGGTCTGCATCATTAGGTTTCTGTTTTCTTCAGGTGCCAAGTGAGATTCCGTAGGCTAGGAAAGAAAGTATCTGTTCCCAGCCCAAATGATTATATTTCCACCAGGCACAGGGGTAAAACTCATCTACAGAAAACATAACTATTAAACAAGCAAATGGTGTCATACTCCTCACTGTACTATGAAAAATATATTGATAAATAACAATACATTAACAAGTGTAACAGAAAATTTCTATGAGATGCTGTTCATAAAAATAACTAAATCTCTATTCAGTAGGATCTTGAGTAACTCGGGTATCTCACTGTAGTCAACAGGAAGCACTATTCAAACATAACAACACAGAAACAAGTAAATAAATAAAACATAGGCAATTCACTTACTGAGGTCAGTGCCAAACAATAATAATAAACACATAAGCAAATGGAGTAATATAATACATGTGGGGATGGTTCATATGATCCATGAAATATTACTGCAGGATTAGAGAGATTGGTCAATGACTAACTCCTTAAACCTTGAGTACAAATTAGTTTGCGTGTCACACACCTGGCCATCATGTAATCAATGTATTTATAACAGTCTAGATATCACTGCTGATGTGACTGTGGTCTCCTATATTCCTCTGAGTATGTAACATGCAGTACAATCATACTGCCATTTGTTAACTTCTATATTTTATGTTGTTATGGTGGTTGCCTCCAGGCCTAATTGGTGGATGAAATGGTCCCCGGAGCAGCCAATTTACACAGGTAACAAATAAATAAAAAGAGAAAAGAAAATGATACAAAGAAGATTTGGCAAGAACTGACACCAGGTCTCTTAATATCCAGCTTATTTCCATTAGATGATAATGAGGAAAAAGCTAGGGACAGCAGCAGCTTTTACTTTGCTTGAATGGCCATTGTTAGTTTCTTGTCTGGACTGAGTTTCAAGTGAATACTCCTCACCCAATAAAGTATGCATCCAAGCTACCTTTTAATGTGGTAAGGCAAGCACAAGTTATTGAGGAAGCAAGAGGTATTAGTGGATATGACACCTTATGCATGGCAGTTGTTTCTCAAAGCTCACCTCTGAGTGACACTACTCAGTGAGTGGAAATCTATATGCTGTGAATATGGTACCTTGCAGTGTTGTAGAAAGTGCCTAGGCACAAACCTGTGAGTACAACCTGATAAGTAAGCTAGAAACAAATGAAAGAGTAGAGAAAACAAAAAAAATTGGTCTACATGTATTACAGAAGTATCACATGATCCATAGTGCCAAATGTAGCAGATTGCGCAAGCAAAATGACTTACTGATAAACAGAAATACAATTAAAATGATTACTAATAATGTGAAGGATAAACGTAACACTGTTTTTTAAAAGTTGGGGTAGAATTAGTAAACACATTTTTCTATCTTGTTCTAATGTTCTTTAAAGAATATATTTTGGAAGAAGCACATGGACCATGTTAAAAAGAAGGTGGATAAGATGGTGTGTGTACCTTCATGAGTGAATGCCAAGCTTGGAAGCGTGACACTAGCTGCTTTAATACAGGTACTGAAATCAAAAATGTACCCTGTAATACATTATGGAGAAGAGATAAGGGTCAATAGTGGTTTGGGAATTTATTTATTTCCATATTTAAAGTACTAAGAACAGCAATGAAATAGCCACCTTGTTTCTCTGTTATTTATCTTGGAGATGAAGTAGGTATAACTCAAGAGGTAGCACTGGCAGGTTCTCAGATTGTAGCTAAATAGATATAAATAACTAGGAAGAGACTGTCTGCCTGCATGGATGGTGAGGATCATAAAAGTCAATGCTGGACGGTGGAAGTAGTTTGAATAAGTTCAAAAGTGTTCTGTTTGTATGGGCTTTCATATTTAAACTCTAATTATATCTTAATGGTAAAAAAAACATTTGGGGAATCTGGGGATACTAACAATAAAGTTAAGATTTGTTCAAGTGCTTTCCAACCTTTTTATGCAACAGTTTCTAGTGAAGGATAACAACTCAGCTGTTCTTTGTGATATGTCCTTAAATGACTTACATTGTGTATATGCAACACACATTTGAGATTAAGCATGGAAATATATGACTTTCCAGACTGAGTCCAAGAGGGGAGTTATGGATCTGCTGTATGCAGAAGGTTGAAGATCTGTCCCCTGTCTTATTGGAATGTCCTATCTTACCTTTCAACCGTTGCTAATGTTCAGGGATGCCTCTAATCATGTTTCAAATTTTTGTTCAGTCTCTATTAAAATTACATACTGTTTTGAGAAGCTCTAAGTTAACTTTCCAAAAGTATCTCTAATCTGGGGACTTTTACCCTAATTATTATTATTTGTTTGCTTCTTCCCCGGTTCTGGAGGTAATATGTCCCATATATAGGAAGCTAAGAGAGACAGATTATTTACTAATTGCTTTGGTACTAACTGTAGAGCTGGTTTGCTACCTGATCAAATAGAAAAGACTACAGGTTGTGATGAAGATCACACTATTCTTAAGATATGCAGAACCTTTGGAAGACAAGCTACAGTTATTTGTATAATATGCGTGTTGCCTTATTTATCAAATGTGCATAAGGCTACATACATTGGTGGTATGCATGCAGATTCATTTATTCATGCAATAAACAACATGTAGTTTGGACAGTCATCATATAGAATGAACTGAACAAACTGATATTGAATTGTTACATGGAACTTCACAACCTTAAGGCCATTAACAACTCTTGTGAGAGCTGCCAGTACTGTGCCTTACAATGACTAAAATGGATCAGGAAAAGCACAAGAGTTTATATCTGGTATGACTTGTATCACATATACTTTTTCAAAAACCTTAGCAATAAAAGTGTGATAGAAACAGGTCAGTAATTCTCCAGATACATCAGATGCAAAGATGACTTCTTAAGGACAGGGATGCTTAATACCCATTTTCAGTTTCATGGAAAAACAACCACAGACAGTGAAAATTTGACAATATGGAGTATAACTGGACCCAGAACTTCAGAGTCACCTGTAAACAACTTGATCTGAGATAAGCCCATCTCAATGATCACAGATCTGATGCTCAAAATCAGTTCCATGACCACAGAATAGTCATTAGTAAATCTGTACCAGGTAACATGAGGTGGGATTGCACTGGGTATCGCTGATACCCCCCTAAGAGGTACCCTAAAGATAATGCAAGGAGTTTTCCTTCTAATAACATCAGTCTTGGAATCAAAAGCCTGAACATCTACCTGATATTGAGAGGCTGAAAAATGCCTTTGGTCAACTAAAAGACTGCACTGCACAATAAACACATAGCTGAGAACAGCTTTGCCAGTTGACTTGGATGTAGCAGAAATCTCTGCATAAGTAACATTTTTACAAAAGAATTTCACATGACAGCACATGTAATATCAATTAAGACCTAAATTTGTCCTCAAGAAGACAGACCCATTTCCAGCAATGCTTTCACCAGGGCTCATTCCACTAAAGAGACTTGCATTTGTGGCTATTCCATGGCTCATGTAAACCTAATCAAACCAGTTCTAAATAGTTTGGGGCTAAGATATCCAGGGCATGTACTATAGCTCCTAAGTACACAGGTGTTGTATGAAACATGCCATTTATAAAAATTCTGTATGAATAGTTAAACTGTTGCATTTGTGCTGCTACAGTAAGTTATGCTAAAACAATAACTGAGTATGGCTGCTGACCAAAAATAGGGCCATACATGTCTTTTCTCTTGACTTACTAGCTCACCATTGTCAAGCATTCACACTCTTATTAAAACAAAGCTGCCTAAATTTGCTAAAAACTCAAAGGAGCTTTTTTTCTGGATTCTAGCAGAAAGACAGCCTTATTTTAACAGGGGATGCTAATAACATGTGTGGTTATTTACATAAAGGGGCCTACTTGCTAAATACCCACTTGCACAAGCAGCTGGTCAGTGGCACCAGCTCACTGATGAGACTGACTCATCAAGGCCAGTTCTGTTAACAGTATTTATTTACATAGTTGTGAATGCATGTGCTGATCTCAAAAGGGACTAGTACCTTCTCAGACTTTTCAAGGGAGATAGGCTTGAGGAGAAACCTCTTCCCCCATTTTGCCAAACATGAAAGCACACTTCCCTGACCTACAATACTAGACTGTCTGGAAGCTGGGCATGCTTCATGATTTCACAAGAGACTCACACCTGTTATATAGATAAACATTTTAATATATTTTGTGTGTTATAGGATGCTAAAGTAAACAGGTGCCCTTTTTCTCTTTCTTTCTTTTTGTTTAGTTTTAAGAAATATAGACCCTGCAAAGTAAAAACAGAAGAAAACTTGGCAAAAGCATGTTTAAGATAATAGGCTGTAATCTTAGGTTGTTGAGGTGATGTATAGGTTGTCAAAGTATACAGAGCATGACATAAGTAAACTTTATATGCTTTTCCTTACTTTTGCATAAGGGAGTGACTGGATTAAGTCCCTTAGCTTGATCTAACAAGGTTTAAGTGGAAGCAAGTAAATAAAGGAACATTGAATGTAATGAAAAGTCTTCCTTTAGCAAATAAATGTTCACAGTGCAACATGAGAATCTTGTAACTGAAGGCAACTGTGTATCTGGCTCTCATGTTTCAATGGAGACAAGCTGATAAGAGTGCAATAAAACAGAATATTTTTTTATCCTTGCAGAGCTAAAATATAATGTTTTCTGAAAGCATTCAAGTTGTTTTCTACATGTGGGAGAGGAATAAAAATAAGACAAAAACAGGCAGCACATAGTGTAAGTAGAAGCACAGGCTGCACCATGGGTCTTAGCATGGATAACTTCTATTATAGATCAATTAAAGCCTGTGAGTATGGCTGTCATTCTGGGGCAGTGGTTCCTATTAGGAGGGTTAAACTTCATTATTTGAAGAAGTACCTAGTCTTGTGTGTCTGTATTAAAAAAATCCCTTAAACAACACCTGTCTTCCCAAAGTCTGTGTACCTGTGCCATATCCACTCTCCCTAAAACTCGATAATACCCAAAGTCCACAAAAAACACTTCTCACAGTCCCCTTCTATCTTCACTATACTATTCCCTCCTTTAGCTCTTCACTCATGTCTCCATCTGTTCATACTGGGTCAATCCCTTGTAAACTTTGTATTCTCCTACAGGTAACAATATACAATATATTTTCTCTACTTATGTAAGCACATTAGTATCAATTTACTCATGTTTGAACTACTAATGTGTATTGATGTACTATGTTTAGTCAGTCTATGTATGGCATTGATCATTGCATGTATGTATTGATTTATTTGTGGCATAATTTGTTGTATAATTCATTGTGGAGCTTTTTTCCCCAGGCCTCTACTGAAAATGGGCTCATATTAGCTCAGTGGATCATCCTGGTAAACAAATGCAAATAAATAAATAAGGTTATGAGGGTGTTCTGGGAGGGTGTTTATTTTTTGTTTGAGGGTTTTCATTAAAACAAAATGTCTTGTAAAATGTTACATCGGCTCAAACTGATATGACAAGAACAACTGTATAAACGATCAACCTGCCAAACATTAGTGTATGAATGTAACACAAAAGCTGAAACTAGATTTTTAAAAAAAAAAGTTATACAAAACAGGTGAGAATAATAACTTCTTATCATGACGGCAATGCTTTCCATACAATCTTTGAATGTGAAATGGTCTCACAGGTATATACAAAAAGAAAGAGCAGTCAGCTATATTAAGAAATGCAGACTGCAAATAGATATGCTACAGGAAACACATATGGAAAGAACTGAGCATGTGAATTTGATAAAGAAAGGATTTCAGGATGGTTATTCAGTGGAATATCTATGAAAAAGGAAAAGGGGGTACTTATATTAATTGCTATAGGAGCTTCAATAGTGATAGAAGAGGGGGAAAAAGATAATGGTAGACTTGTAATAGCAAGGAGCTACTGGCAGGGGAGGAAGATTATGCCGGCATGTATTTATATTCCACCTAAAACAATGGCGCTTAAGAAAATTCTGGGAGAAATAATCAGCCTTCAGCAGAGAATATGACTTATAGGTAGGGACTAGAATTTGATTTGCAACAGTGAGGATGTATCTGGGGACCTAGAAGGCAAAATATAACAAAATAGGGTAGATCTTTAAAAAAAATATATATATAAATATATTTGGTATGGAAGATGTAAATTAAGTAGTAATAGCTTGGAGAGAATTTACATATTCTCCAGGCACAAAAACTGGGCTAGGATAGACAGAAATTATATTTTATGGGGACGTGCACTTGATTAAAAGTTTTGATATGTATCCAATAGCTATTTCAGATAGCTTGCCAATAATAACTAAAATAAAAATGCAGGGTAATGAAATAAAAATGAGACACTGGCACTTCCCCACCTACCCGTTAAAAAGAGAGGAATTTAAGGAATGGTTAATGGAAATAATTTGGGAGTTACTAGGGAAGATAGAAATTTCTACAGAAAATATACCTAGAGAGAGGGGTAAAATGAAAATGGAGTTTAAAATAGAGCAGAAATAAAAGAAAAAGCAATATGGTTAAGAAGTAACAAAAATTATTTAGAGGGACTGAAAAAGGTTAAAATATTGCAGAATAGGTGGAATCTCACAGAACAAGAAGAGGCACAACTGCAGATTGCTAAAGAGAAAGTAAGGGAGTATCTGGATAATGTGCATGAGTTTAGAAACGTTGTAGGAGTTATCCTGAAGGAACAGTATGCTAAGAGTGTTTTGAAGGTGAAAAGAGTGTCGGATAGAGTGATGTTTATGAAGCTGGAAATTGATGGCGTAATGATAAATGTTGTTAGTGCATATGCTCCACAAGTTGGGTGTGCGATAGATGAGAAAGAAAAATTTTGGAGTGAGTTGGATGAAGTGGTGATGACTGTACCCAAAGGTGAGAGAGTGGTGATTGGAGCAGATTTCAATGGGCATGTTGGTGAAGGGAACAGAGGGGATGAGGAAGTGATGGGTAGGTATGGTGTTAAACAAAGGAATGCAGAAGGTCGGATGGTAGTGGATTTTTTGAAAAAGATGGACATGGCTGTGGTGAATATGTATTTTAAAAAGAGGGAGGAGCATAGGGTGACATAACAAGAGTGGAGGAAGATGCACACAGGTGGATTATATCTTATGTAGGAGGGCCAGTATGAAGGAGATTGGAAACTGTAAAGTGGTGACCGGGGAAAGTGTAGTTAGGCAGCATAGGATGGTAGTTTTTAGGATGACGTTGGTGATCAAGAAGAGGAGGAGGAGTGTGAGGGCAGCACCAAGGATCAAATGGTGGAAAATGAAAAAGGGTAATTGTGAGATGGAGTTCAGGGATGAGTTAAGATAGGTACCGGGTGGCAGTGAGGGGTTACCGAATAGCTGGGTAACTACAGCACAGCTAGTAAGGGAGATGGCTAGAAAGGTGCTTGGTATGACATCTGGACAGAGGAAGGATGACAAGGAGACATGGTGGTGGAATGAGGAAGTACAGGAGAGTATATAGAAAAAGAGGTTGGCAAAGAAGAAGTGGGATTGTCAGAGAGATGAAGAAAGTAGACAGGAGTATAAGGAGATGAGGTGCATGGCAAAGAGAGAGGTGGCAAAGGCTAAGGATAAGGAATATGAAGAGTTGTATGAAAGGTTGGACACTAAGGAGGGAGAAAAGGGCCTGTAACGATTGGCTAGACAGAAGGACCAAGCTAGGAAAGATGTGCAGCAGGTAAAGGTGATAAAGGATAGTGAGGGAAACATACTCACAAGTGAGGAGAGTGTGTTGAGGAGATGGAAAGAGTACTGTGAGGAGTTGATGAATGAAAAGAATGAGAGGGAGAGAAGGTTGGATGATGTAGGGATAGTGAATCATGAAGTACAATGGATTAGCAAGGAGGAAGTAAGGATATCTATGAAGAGGATGAAGAATGGAAAAGCTGTTGGTCCAGATGACATACCTGTGGAAGCATGGAGGTGTTTAGGTGAAATGGCACTGGAGTTTTTAACCAGATTGTTTAATGAAATCTTGGAAAGTGAGAGGATGCCTGAGGAATGGAGAAAAAGTATTTTGGTACTGATTTTTAAGAATAAGGGTGATGTGCAGAGCTGTAGTAACTACAGAGGGATTAAATTGATCAGTCACATCATGAAGTTATGGGAAAGAGTAGTGTAAGCTATGTTAAGAAGGGATGTGATGATTAGTGATCAGCATTATGGTTTCATGCCATGAAAGAGCACTACAGATGCAATGTTTGCTCTGAGAGTGTTGATGGAGAAGTACAGAGAAGGTCAGAAGTAGTTGCATTGTGTCTTTGTAGACTTGGAGAAAGCCTGTGACAGGGTGCCTAGAAAAGAGTTGTGATATTGTATGAGGAAGTCAGAGAAGTATGTAAGAGTGGTACAGGTTATGTACGAGGGTAATGTGACAGCGGTGAGGTCTGCGGTGGGAGTGACGGATGTGTTTAAGGTGGAGGTGGGATTACATCAAGGATCAGCTCTGAGCCTTTTCTTATTTGCAATAGTGATGGACAGGTTGACAGACGAAATCAGACAGTAGTCCCCGTGGACTATGATGTTTGCAGATGGCATTGTTATCTGTAGTGAGAGTAGTGAACAGGTAGAGGAGACCCTGGAGAGATGAAGATATGCTCTAGAGAGAAGAGGAATGAAGGTCAGCAGGACTAAGACAGAATATATGTGTGTGAATGAGAGGGAGGATAGAGGAATGGTGAGGATGCAAGGAGTAGAGGTGGCTAAGGTGGATGAGTTTAAATACTTGGGATCAATAGTTCAGGGTAATGGTGAGTGTGGAAGACAGGTGAAGAAGAGAGTACAGGCAGGGTGGAATGGGTCTGAGAAGAGTGTCAGGAACGATTTGTGACAGACGAGTACCAGTAAGAGTGAAAGGGAAGGTCTACAAGAGGTTAGTGAGACAAGCTATGTTATATGGGTTGGAGACAGTGGCATTGACAAAAAGGCAAGAGTTTGAGCTGGATGTGGCAGAGTTAAAGATGTTAAGATTTGCACTGGGTGTGATGAGGGTGGACAGGATTAGGAATAAGTATATTAGAGGGTCAGCCCAGGTTGGAAGGTTTGGAGACAAAGCCAGAGAGGCAAGATTACATTGATTTGGACATGTGCTGAGGAGGGATGCTGAGTATATTGGGAAAAAAGATGCTAAGGATGAAGCCACCAATTAACAGGAAAAGAGGAAGGCCTAAGATAAGGTTTATGGATGTGGTGAGAGAGGACATGCAGGTGGTTGGTGTGGCAGAACAAGATGCAGAGGACAGGAAGAAATGGAAACAGATAATCTGCTGTGGCGACCCCCAACGGGAACAGCCAAAAGAAGATGATGTTAAACATCTGTGGAGTAACTGAAACCTGGTTCAAGGCTCCAGAGAGCACTCCAGCACTACTGGGCTACAACTCATACCACACATTTCAGCCACAGAACACGGACCGAAGCACAAAAGGAGGGGGTGTATCCATATTCATCAAGGATACTCACACCTCCAGGTTAGTGGCGCAGCATGATATCTCTGAGATCATCCATGTGCAACTAACATCAGG
The DNA here is from genome assembly GCF_019279795.1 of Protopterus annectens. NCBI lineage: Eukaryota > Metazoa > Chordata > Ceratodontiformes > Protopteridae > Protopterus > Protopterus annectens. The sequence goes on along the minus strand of NC_056732.1, from coordinate 627,999,477 downwards.
CAAATCTGCAATGCAAATTGTGGCCTGCTACAGATCACCCTCCATGACCCAGGACCACCACTCTGCCTTTCTGGAGACACTGGAAAACATGAAGGTCCTACCGAACACCCTGATACTGAGCGATTTCAATTACCCTACCATTAACTGGGAAAACTACTTGAGTACAAACTCCCAGGCTCAGCGCTTCCTGGAATTTATCAACTCAAATGCCCTAGATCAGCTGGTAAACTCCCCTACCAGAGGCCACAACATATTGGACCTGGTCATCACCAACATGGGCGACAGGTGTTCTGTACCGGAGGTCAACCTGTCACTGGTTAGATCAGACCATTAACTAATCACCCTGGATGTCCACACCCCACCACCACCCCCAACCAAGGAAACCACAGTGAAAAACTTTTCTAAAGCAAACTTCACCTTACTTAAGGCAGAGGTGGTAAGTTGCACAGCCCCCATGCTAAAGGATAACACTGCCCAAGATGCAGAATCCTTTACAAATGCACTCTGTGAGCACCTACAAGGATGCATGTATCATGCCATCCCTAGCAAAGCCAAGACTCACTCCCCTAAGAGAAGGAAACCAGTCTGGTGGACCCCTGCCATAAACAGGTTATACAACAAAAAGGAAGAAACTAGTTCAGAAAAAAAGCAAATCCCAAGAAGGAAAGACATCCCGGATCAGTATCAGTAAGAAACTAAGGTCCCTCATAAAATCTTCCAAGGCTAAATTTGAAAGAAAAATAGCCAAGGATTTAAAAGATAACCACAAAGCCTTCTTTAGCTATGTCAAGAATCTAAGTGGCAACTAGCAGATATGCTCTGAGCTAGTGCAAAATAACACAAAATATGCTGAACCTACTGATATTGCCAACATCCTGGCAGATAGATTCAGTGCAAACTTCACCTCCCTCTCACCTTCAAAAGGGCCCACAACAATACCGTAAAAGTGTAGTGTCCCGGAAATCACAGAAGCACAGGTGAAAACAGCCGTTTCAAAAGCCAAAAACACAGCATCAATGGGGCCAGATGGTGTCCCAGGCTGCGTCTTGTATGAACTATAGAACAAACTAGTCCCCACCTAAACATGCTGTTCAAACTCAGCCTCTCCACAAGCTACGTGCCCATAGAATGGCGCACAGCAATGGTTATTCTGCTCCACAAAGGAGGGGCCACAACTGACCCTGATAACTATTGCCCCATAAGTCTGACTAGCCTGGTCTGCAAGCCTATGGAGCACATCATCATGGAACTCATTAACAAAGACATTGGGAACCTCCAAACACTTGACATGACCCAGTTCAGCTTTTTTAAGGGCAGATCATGCCTACTAAACCTGGTTGACTTCTTTGAGAGGGAAAGGTGGTTCACACAGCCTACCTTGATCTCGCCAAGGCATTCAACACCATTCCTCACTCGTGTATTATAGAAAAACTCACCAGCTTGAACATAAACCTCTACGTCACAAGATGGGTTGCCAACTGGCTTACAGACAGAACTCACATGGTAAGTATAGCGGGATCCAGGTCCGACTCTAAACCAATTACAAGCGGTGTTCCGCAAGGCTTGGTTCTGGGCCCCTTACTGTTCGGCATATATTTCTCAGAAGTACAGGCAAACACAGGAGGACTATGGCTAACCAAGTTCTCCGATGACTGCAGACTGGGAGCCATAACTGAGTCTCCGGCTGACACGGACATCCTTCAAAAAGGCCTTACTGAGACAGACACCTGGTGTCAAAGCCATGGCCTCAAGCTAAATGTAAAAAAATGCATAGTCATCCTGTTTGGGAAAAACAAAACACCCACAAATTACCACATAGGCGGCAGCCCCCTTAATACAGAAGAGGTAATAAGAGACCTGGGGACCCAGATAGATAGTAATCTCAACTTTGACAATCATATTGCCAAAGTAGTTAGGAAATCCTTCTATGTGGGCCATCTAATTACTAAGGGGTTCGCATCTAGAAATAGAGAGGTTATAGTGCCCCTCTACTCATCACTCATCAGACTCATCATAGAGTACAATGCCCCATTTGGGATGTACCTCACAAGACACTTACAACAGCTGGAAAGACCACAAAAGTACCTCACCAAGAGGATTACTGGCCTCAAACATATGTCCTATGCAGCCCGACTGAAAAAACTCCGGCTGTACTCAGTGGCATATCGCTTACTCAGAGGTGATCTCTGCCTGACTTACAAAGCCATGTCCAACTCAGAATTGATGGACATGCAACACCTAAAGAAATTCAAGTCACTGGAGCCACGTGCTCTAGTGAGCTAAACCTCACCACAACAATAAATAGAACATGCTGGAGGGATAGATTCTTGTCACAGAGACTCCCCATGCTTTGGAACAAAATTCTTAACTACATTAGGCAGAGCCCCTCACTAACACTCTTCAAGAGAAGCCTTGACGAGTGGATGGGTAACAGAAAATACACCCTTGGGATCACTTCAATGGCTCTGTTTGACAGAGGCTCAGTTAATTAATCAATGGGGTGGCAAAAGCAGACACACTCTGGCTAGGCTTATAAATGCCCTCGAGCAGATAGCCTAGCACCTACCTATGAACCTATGAACCTATAATCTATTTTTCAATAAATAACTCCAGAGCACAAAAGCTTTTAGCACAACAGCTCAGACAACAGAAAGTAGAAAGGGTTGTTATCAAACTTAGGAAGCCTATATTAAGGAAAATAACGAGAGATCTTGTAGAAGTATTAGAAATATTTTAGAAATTTAAGAAAATCTGTATAAGCAGAGAAATGTGGAAATAAAGAAAAGTACAAACAGAAATGTTTATGGAAGAATTAAATATGCCAAGGTTAGAGGTAGATGGCTCAGTTATTAACAGGATAGGAGGAGATGAGATAGAAATGGTGGTATATAACCAATCTGCAGGAAAGTCTCCAGGAATAAATAGCATTCCTGTGGAAGTTTGGAAGCTAGGCATGAAGAAAGTGATAAAGAGGTTTTGTTTACCAGTATTTTGAAAGGAGGAAACGCACCAAGATCTTGGAAGAAGGTTGTTGTGGCTGTCATACCTAAGGATGGTAATGAACCATCAGATCCAAATTCGGATAGCCCCATTTCAATTCTCAACCATGATTATAAAGTGTTTAGGTCTATAATGTCTGAAGAATGGCAAAGGAAATGCCAAAATTGATAGATATGGATCTGTTTGGTTTTCTGGAGGGGAGGCAAACATTTGACAACATTAACAGAACAGTGATGATCCAAAAGGAAGCAGAATGTAAGAAAATGCTACTTCTGTTGGTGGGTATTGATGCAGAGAAAGCATTCGACAGAGTAAGATGGGATTTTATGAGTAGGGAAATGAAAGCATTTGGATTCCCTGACACAATAATAAGGTTAATTAAGAGGATACTTGGGGGATTAGAGATGAACATTAAAGTGTGGGGGGGGGTCCTCTCTGAAAAGTTCTGTTTGAACAGAGAAACTCAGCAGGGGTGTTTTCTTTCCCTTTTGTTATTTGCGTTATATTTAGAACCACTGGCAAAGAAAATTAAGGGACTCAGAAATTCAAGGATATAATTGACATGGTAATCAAAAAAAGTTGGCTTTATTTGCAGATGGTATTATTTTGTACCTGATAAAATCAGAAAAGGACATTTCAGTGTTGTGGAACATTCTGAGACAGTTTCAAGTCTTTTTGGTATAAAAAGTTAATGACGATTAAACAAAGGCAATAGCTATAAACTATGTATCTATACACAGATTGACTCAGCAATACCCATATTTATGGGGGCATGATAAAATGAAGTACTTGGGAGCATGGGTTAAAAAGGATTCTGTCATGGTAGCTAAGTATATTTGGGATGAGACTAAGAAGAAAATACAAAAACTGAGAAACTGGAAGGCCTGTTTTATTGATATGAATAGCAAGATACAAGCATTGAAAATGTTTTTAGTCCCTGTAGTTTTATACACTGGTCAGGCATATTTGTATCAACCAGAGGAGAAGTTGTGGACAGCAATTAATAAATAATTGAAGGATTTTATCTGGGAGTGGAAGAGGGCAAGAATCAAGTGGGCTAAGGTGATCCTTCCAATAGAACATGGAGGTTTGGGATTACCTGATTTGAAGGGGTATTTCAGAGCTACACAGTTAAGACTCCTGTACATAGCACAAGCAGAAGCATATAGTTCAAAGTGGGAAGGGATGATGATGATGATGAAATGGGGGGAAGTTCATAAAGAGAGACTGGGATTTTGGATGCAGTTCCTTAAGGAGAATAAAAATAACCGTATAGAATTTTATATTCATGAAGTAGCAGAAAACAGTCTAAGAACTAAGCCAACACCAAAATAGAAAAGGAGATTCTGCTGAGAGGAATCACTGCAATTAGGGGTACAGAGAATAGGAAAGATGGGGCTGGAATTTACTGGAGAAAACTGGCAAAAGAATCAAGGTATTGGGAGCAAATAATTACAGAGGGAAAGGTGACAGAATGGGAAGAGCCCAAGAATACATTTGGACTGCAGGTCAGACATTGCCTTTCCAATCAAGCATCGATATCAGATTATAACCAAAGATAAATGAATAGGGCGATCCTAAGTGAAAGACCAGCACTGGTAGAGTATTTAGTAGAACCTAGACAGAAGCTGCTGTAAAAAAAGGGACAATTAGCAGGACATATAAAATATTGCATAACTATGGGAATCAATTAGAGAAGGTTAGAAAGGATTGGGAAGAGAGATTGGCTAAGTAATTCAGAAAGAACCACTGGGAGGATATATATATATACATATATATATATATATATATATATATATATATATATATATATAGATAGCTCCCACAATATGCAATAAAGTCTAGAAAATTTAGGATTTTTAGTTGGAAGTGTTTGCATAGGTGTGTTTATACCCAAACAATACTTCAAACAAGTTTTTCTCAGGTAGATTGCAAATGTTGGAGGTGCAATGGGGAAGAAAGATGTAAATGGGAACATTTTATTTGGGAGGTGTAATGAGTTGGGAGGCCTTAAAAATTCTCTGCAAACTACTCTGTCAGAATTACTGGGTGAGTAAAATGGTTTAACTAAGGAAATCATTTTTTGAGCTATGATACAGAATCAGAATTGCCTAGACATAGTAAAGCCATACTGAGTTTAATTTTGGTGGCTACAAAAAAGCAATTACTACAAAATGGAAATCAAAGTCTACACTATCAGTATTAGATGTAGAGATTATAATAACAGAGATAAAAGAACTGGAAGTGGGATCTTTAGAATTGGGGTATGAGAAAATTACATAGAGAAAAAAAGGGAGTTGTGGGAACAATACTTGCAGAATAAAGTTTTGGTGGACGAATAGGAATGAGGTTTAAGGGAAGACAGAAATTGAATAAGCTGTATAATGTTCGATTGACAATGACTGTACAGAAATTTATATGCGATGTATAATGTTTGCAACCGAAAATTTGTCAAAATGGTTTGTTTTCATTTATATAAATATATGATTGCCTATGTCATGAGTGGTTTACCATCATAAGGTCGACTGGTGGATGGTCGAGAGAGTATGTCCAAAAGGAGGGCGGCAACATCCCAAAACTGCGAGTGCAAATGTTGCAAATTGCAAAATCCAGTCCCCTTTTTGACCCATGTTAGCACTTGTTTTTGGGTGTAAAACGATCGGAAATGTCGATTTCGGTGTTTTTACGACATTCTGACCATTCTGCATTACGGGATTCGGTGAGAAAAGTCGCTTGTATGGCAGAGTCGAGCAATGTGCGCTCGATCTTATGATGGCAAACCGTCATAAGTGATAATTCAATAAAGATGTTTCTTGTCTAAAGGAATGTACTAGCAGGAAGTAGCTATATCCATAACAGCAGTACATTTGCTTAACAGGGCACTGATGAATTTGCACACTGCAAGGAATACAGTGCTCACCCTTCAGTGATAATGTAAAGTCACTTGTCTCAGTAGCAGTGAGCTTTGGAGGCATGATATCATACACACACACACACACACACACACACACACACACACACACACACACACACACACACACACACACACACACACACACACACACACACACACACACACACACACACACACGCACACATGCACAGACACACGCACACATGCACAGACACACACACCCACACACACATATGTTTTTTTTGCCCTGTCACTTGTAAAATATTTGATTTTCTAGTAAATCATTGAGGACTGCAGTTTGCAAATGATACCAGACATTAGAGTTTCATGGCTCATATTCTTCAGAAAATTAATATTGATGCAAAGCTTGCTGTTCTACTGACTTTCTAAGTGAATTAGATTAATATTTGCCAACTGTCCCTGATCTTTGGCCTTATCTAGACTTTTTGAGTGAATAAAGTGAGAGATATGATCCCTCTCTCTCTCTCTCTCTTCTCTCTCTTTCTCTCTCTCTCTCTGAGTATAAATATATATATATATATATATATATATATATATATATATATATATATATGTGTGTCTACTTCACAAGACTGAAATCCCACTTATCTGACTTTCATAATGCCGAGACGAAAAGGCCGACAACCCCATAACACCTACGTTCCGGAACACTGACTTTTCATTCCAGGTAAGTAACCACTTGGCCACCATGTTGAAATTTGCCCCTTACCCCTGTGGTAGTGGAAAATTGGTGTTGGCATACTTAGTTAGGGGGATGTTGGGGGGGGGCAGCTCTCCACATGGGTGGGTTTACTTTGCTTTGGGTTTAATTTCATTTTCAGGTTGGCCAAGCAGTTACTTATCTGGAGTGGAAAGTGCTCCAGGATGTTGGATGCCGAAGATATGGGGTTGTCAGCTTTTTTGTCTCGGCATTATGAAAGTTGGTAAGTGGGATTTAGTCTTGTAAAGTAGACCCATAAATATATATATATATATATATATATATATATATATATATATATATATATATATATATATATATATATATATATGTATATTTATATGGAGGGGCAGAGACTGAGTGAGTCAGAGAGAGTTGTGCTGTGACCAAATATATATAAATATGTATGCTGTTTTTAAGTTTCTTTGAACTGTTTTGGATTCATAGTGACCCTATGAATAGAAGTCTGGAACTGTGTGCTGTCTTCACGCAAACAACTAATACCTTCATATGTTCATAGGTGTTTCCTAGGCTAATGACCACATGGGCCTTTTTAAGTCTAACCATGCACCCCAAATCTCTGACAAGTCCTAGTTCCCTTGATAAATGTAAGCAGGGGCTGGGGAGATGCAACATTTGCAAGCAGAGGCCTGGGAGATGAACCACTTACAGGCAGCCTGTGTCCATTAGAGACATAACTGCCAAACCAGGGATAGATTTCATGTTCCCCCATCCAATTGTCCAAGTTACTCTTGAATTGTGTTAGGGAGGAGCTCTGTTTCACATGGACGGGGAGCTTGTTTTAGAGAAGGAGTAGTCTCTGATATACATACCTGTATCTCCAGCAGGTCCTGTTTATATCACAGGCAAGGTTTAAGTCTTTAGAATGGATAATTCTGGTACTGTTTGTTTTGTGGATATGCAGGAGGTCCATCAGAGTGGGGTCTGACAATGCCTTGTATGCCATGCATAGATCTCCCCTCAACAGCCTGCAGGAGACAAAATATAGGGATAGGGCATTGAGGCAGTCTGCATAGGACATGTTACTTATGCCCTGTATTCTTTTAGTGAAGAACCTTATTGGACGGTCCAATTGCTGGATATGCTCAGTTAGGTACATACCAAAGGGGGCATTGTAATAGGTCTGATGAATGTTGAATACAATGGAACACTAACTTCCTTGGACCTAGGTGACACACTTTTGTTTATAAGTTGCACAACATAGAATGATTTCCTAACTACTGTACACACGTGATTGTCAAAGGCTAGATTACTGTCTATGTGTGTCTTTAAGTCCCTTTAAGGGTCACCTCTTAGGGGGGTGTTGTCAGTTTGGTAGTGTTCAGGGGTGGATGACTTCCCAAAGGATACTATTATTTATTTCTTGGCATTTAACTTTAGCCCATTGCTCTGACACCAGTTATATGTCTGTGTCAGCCCTCCCTGGAGAACATTTATTTCAGTGGGGATTCAATGACAGCTCCTAATGTGCAATCATCTACAAATTTAGCTAGCCAGAGGCCATTGGCATTGGCCTTGACTTCAGAGAAGTAAACACCAAAAAGGAGTGTCCCCAGGACAGACCCTTGAAGAAATCCACTTGTGACTGGCCATTTGCAGACATGGATTACCCAGTTCTAACTTCCTGGGGCTTGTCTGTGAGTCAGCTGGCTATCCACTGGGTGACATAAGAGTTTGTAGCTAACCTCTTGAGATTGTCAACAATGGCCTAGTGAGGTATTGTGTCAAATGTCTCGGCCAGGTCAAGGTAGGTAGTGAGAGCCATTTTGCCATCATCCATTGCTTTGGTAACCTTCTCAAAGAAGTGCACCACATTGAGTAAGCAGGACCTGCCCTTAATGAAACCAAACTGGGTTGGACCCAGTGTCTGCAGGTTTCCTACCTCATTATTGATCATTTCTATAATTCTTTCCATTGCTTTACATATGAGACTAGTGAGACATATGGGTCTGTAGTTTCCAGGTTCTGTAGATGGCCCACCTTTGTGCAGAGGGAAGACTGTTGCTGTTGTCCATTCACAAGGCACAAAGCCTCTTTAGAGGCTAGAGTAAAATAGCAATTCCAGTCCAGAGGCCCTCATAGGTCATGCTTCATGCTGTTTAGATGGCATCCTCGGATATTGTCTGCGCTCATTTATGCAATGTTCTTGCCCTTAGAGAGAGCATTAAGGACCTGTTCCCTAGTGATAGCAGGTGGAGTTATATTTGATGGTATTTCCTGAGGAAAGGTTGAAGGGGAGAGGGGGTAAAGTTGGAGCTGAAGTTGCCAACCAGTATGTCTTCTGGCTCAGTATAGGTGGCTCCATTAACAATGAGCTCTAGACACAACTGTGTATTGTCTTTGAAGTTGCAGACATAGATAAAGAATGCCTTGTGGTTGTCCTTGGCCTGGGAGGCCAAATTTACCTCAGATTTGGCTTTGGTAGACTTTATTTGTCCTCTGAGTTGTTTATTTAATTTGATGAGAGTGCTTTTATCTTGCTGGGTGCTGTATCTCCTAATTTTTGCATTTGTCTTCTTCCTTCTGTTATATAGCCTATTGATGTTGTGATTCTACCAGGGTGAATTGTTTTTTGAGTTAGTTCTGTACTTCTTCCTGGTGGGTCCAGCTGCCTCTATGCAGATATTAACATGCTCCTATAGGATTTCTGTGGACAGTTACCCATAGGCAGCAGTATTCTCAGGGTTTATGGAGATTTTAAATTTTGCCAAGTTATTGTTTCATAGGTTCATAGGTAGGTACTAGGCTATTGGCCCTAGGGCCTATATAAGCCTAGCCAAAAGGTACTCTGGCTTTCACCACCCAAGAAAATTATTTTCTGGTGCCACTGTCAAGCAGAGCCACAGAAGTGATCCCTGGGGTGAATTTCCTATCTTCCATCCAATCATCAAGATTTTTCTTGAAGAATGCTAATGAGGAGGTTTGTTTGATATAGATAGGTAGTTTGTTCCAGAGTATGGGAAGTCTCTGGGACAGGAATCGATCCCTCCAGCATGTTCTGTTTATTGTTGTGATAAGGTTTAGGTCCCTAGAGCGTGTAGCTCGTAGGGATTGGAATTTCTTTAAGTGGAGCATGTCTAAAATCTCTGGGCTTGACTTAGCTTTGTGTGTTTGGCAGAGATCACCTCTGAGTAGGCGATATGGAATGGAGTAAAGCTGCAGTTTTTGGAGACGGTCGGCGTAGGGCATCTGTTTGAGGCCAGTAATCCTCTTTGTGAGGTATTTCTGCAGCCTTTCCAGTTGTTGTAGATGTCCTGTGAGGTATATATCAAAAGGGGCATTGTACTCCATAATGGGTGTAATGAGTGATGAGTAGAGGGGAACAATGACCTCTTTTTTCCTGGATGAGAAACCTTTTGTGATGAGGTGTGCCACGTAGAAGGATTTCCTGACTACTGTGGTGATGTGATTATCAAAGGAGAGACTACTGTCCACCTGTGTCCCAAGGTCTCTTATCACACTTTCAGTGTTAAGTAGACTACTGCCTATGTGGTAGTTCATGGGTATAGAGTTTTTACCAAAAGGGATGACAATGCACTTTTTGGCACTGAGCTTGAGTCCATGGCTTTGACACCAGGCATCTGTCTCAGTTAGGCCCTTTTGTAGGATGTCCACATCTTTTGGAGTTTTGATTATGGCTCCTAGTTTGCAGTCATCTGCGAACTTCGTTAGCCAAAGACCTTCTGTGTTAGCCTGTACTTCAGAGAAGTAGATACCAAACAGGAGAGGACCCAGGTGGTACTCCACTTGTCACTGGTCTGAAGTTGGATTTGGAGTCTGCTACTTCCACAGTGTGGGTTCTGTCAGTGAGCCAGTTGGCAACCCATCTTGTGACATAGGGATTTATACCTAGTTTAGTGAGTTTATCTATAATTCCAGAGTGGGGGATGGTGTCAAAAGCCTTGGCAAGATCTAGATAGGCTGTGTGAACCAGCTTACCCTCATCTACAGCTTTGGTGACTGCTTCAAAGAAGTCTATCAGGTTTAGGAGACAAGATCTGCCTTTTACAAACCCGAACTGGGTGGGGTCCTGAGTTTGGAGATTACCAATGTCATTGTTTATAAGTTCCATGATGATACGTTCCATAGCCTTGCAGACCAGGCTCGTTAGGCTAATGGGGTGGTAGTTTCCAGGGTCCGTGGTGGCTCCCCCTTTGTGGAGTGGGATAACCATCACTGTGCGCAATTCAGTGGGTACATAGCCTGAGGTGAGGCTATGAATGAACCTGGTACTTAGGTGGGGTGCCAGTTCGTTCTGTAGTTCATGCAGAACACAGCCTGGGATGTTGTCAGGTCCCATGGATGCTGTGTTTTTGGCTTTGGATAGTGTGTTTTTTAGCTGTGCAGCCGTGATTACAGGAATTTGCATTCTTCTGGTATGGAGATGGGCTCTTTAGGGGATGACAGGGGGTAAAGTTAGCACTGAACCTATCTGCCAGGATGTTGGCAATATCAGTTGATTCTGTATATTTAGTGCCATTGTACGTAACTCAGAGCAAATCTAAGTGTTGCCATTGAGATACTTGACATAGCTAAAGAATGCTTTGTGGCAGTCTTTAGAGTCAGTGGCGATTTTGTTTTCGTAACTAGCTTTGGAGGATTTTATGAGGGATCTCAGCCTCTTACTGAGGCTGACCAGGGAGTTTCTCCAATCATGGGAGTTTACTCTTTTTTGCAGCAGTTGTTTTCTTCTGTTGTAGAGTTTGTTTATGGTATATTGTTTAATCATAAGAAGTTTGTAATCACTAACTCTGTCACTGAAGTTATTGTTTTAATCCATCATATTGCCTGGCTTCCTACTTTAGCTTGTCATTTGACGTTGTCAAGTATGATGCCTTTTTCTAATGATTCAAGTATGTCTTAAAGGGGCACTATCTCGTTTCTAAAATCAGTTGCTTGCTGGAGTACTTTGTTTACTTTTTTAGTGCAGTGTAAGTCACATGTTCAAAGAGAGGCAGGATTTTCAGAGAAGGTGTTACCATACTGCAGGTCAGATTTCACAAATGTCAGTGGGGGGATGGTCATTACAGGAAATGCTAATAGTTTACAGTTTGTTCTTTTGTATTTTCCTTCCCCCCACCCATAGGCTAATTAGATTATCTGAATGACTGGTTTAGCCTCAGCCAGAGAATCTATCTAGTCACACACAAATCTGAAGCCTTTGCAGCAATGAAATTGCAGCTTTAGTATTTGCTTTTTTTTTTTTATAAAACTTAGTGGAATGATTATCCCAACTTTGGCAATTGTATTTTCTTTTGTTTGTTTCATGCTTGTTGGCACATGTTTTTTTTTCCTTTCACTGGTAATTATTTTTCATATAGTCAGTAATAGTGTTGCTTACTAGTATGTACTAATGCAGACGTATATTTACAAGACAGTTTCCCTCATTTCACAGGACAGCATTGCTTTGGGCAGTTGCATCTGAGTTACAAATGTCCTAAGATTCTAGAAGAATAAAATCTTATAATGTTTCAATAAAAACATGTCAGACAACTCTGAAATTAAATTGTGTTACTGTACTAAGTTTTTCCCATTAGCTGACACCCTTCAGGAATCACACAGTAACTCTCTGTATAATGCTGATTCCATCCAACTGAATTTAACTCAATTTATTTAATTTTTATTTCTCTGCACTGCGGTAAAATGTTTGGATATTTCACTCTTTTCCTGAATATTTGACTGCAGTAGAGTTACACCGGTTACCATTTGAAAGTTGAGGCAAACATAGTCTCTATATTTCCCTATCTGTGTGCATAAGTATGTATGCAATATGTAATCTAAGTTTATATTCATGTGGTTGTAAAAACACAGCTTTTCTGTGTCTTACTGACTAGCTTGCAATTCAAGGCATTCTTGAATATCTTGTCAAATTTGTATATGCTGGATATGTGATAATCATACCTCTCAACCTCTTAGAGCAAGAAATCTAGACAAAGCCATAAATAAAAATGGGACAAAGGTCCAAAAATATGGGCACTTTTTAAATATTGCTCCTATAAACTTAGAAAGTTTCTAGAGTAACAGGTTGTGCATTAGTATGAATATTCTGAAGGGTATGAAGTCTGAAACGCAAGCTTCTACTATTATTTTCTAACTTCAGTCTTAAATGATTTGCCACTAATTTGCCAGAAAACCTCAATGTTATGAAAAAATGGACCAAATATATGAGTCAAATATCTGTACATTCTGTGAAAATCTGTACAGTTGAGAGATATGGATAATGCGTGCATTTTATTAAAACTTTGTATGCAGTGCATATAATTGTTTTAGTGGTATACTTCACTGTTTTTCTTGGAATTATCATAACTTTTCTCAAACTTGCCTCTTTTGTGACACAGATGGCTGTGTTGATGAGACCACTTACCCCATTATCAAGATGGAAATAGATAATAATTTAAATAAATGCATGTGTCATTATATGTTTATCATATGTATTGCTTTGATTGTTTAAAATGTATTTGTTGTATATCTTTGTCTTTATAGATCCACATATATTTGTATGTCTACACACATGCACACATAAGTATGTGTATGTATGTATATGTATGTGTATATATATATATATATATATATATATATATATATATACATACACACACACAAATCCATTTCTGAATTTGTGTCTCTCTCTGTTTATGCAAGCAGATGTACACACACTGGTATGTGTGATGTGTTAGTGGATATATGCATATATACATGCACACATTCATACATTGACATGCAGGAGGTATTTTGACTAAAGGTGAATGTATAGCTGCTCCTAACAGCATTCATGTCACTGACCCTTTATTGCTAGTTTTACAAGTAACAGTTTTTTTGATTTGTCATATGCTACTTGACAAGAGTATTAAAAGTGTTACTCAAACTACAGAAATTAAAGACCCCTAAGCTTAACCAGACTTATCTGTAAGGTCATGGAACAAATCATCATTGACCCTATAAATAAGTTCATAGGTGATCCCCAAACCCTTCATTGGACACAGCTTGGTTTTGTAAAAGGCAGGTCATGCCTGTTAAACCTAGTAGACCTCTTCAAAAATGCCACCAGAGCCATTAATGAAAGGAAATATGTGCATACAACCTACCTTGACTTAGCAAAGACCTTTGACACAGTCCCACATTCGGGTATCATTGATAAACTCTCCCAGTTGAATATCAACCCTTATGTTGTCAGGTGGGTTGCTAACTGGCTCACCAACAGATCACACTCATTCAAAGTTGGGGACTTTATCTCAACCAGCAGAACTGTCAGCAGTGGAGTTCCACAGGGTTCAGTGCTGGATCCCATATTGTTTGGAATATACTTCTCAGAAGTTCAGGCAAAAACAGAGGGGCTGTGCCTGACTAAGTTTGCTGGTGACTGCAAATTAGGTGCAATCACTGAATCCCCAAACAATGTCAATATACTTCAAGAGTGGCTTACACATATCAATGGTTGGTTGCCAAAGCTGTGGACTTAAAATCAGTGCTTAAAATGCATTATCATTCCCTTAGGTAAAAATGATATCCCTGCATACTATCATATAATAATACCCTAATGTAACAACTCAGTAGTGAGAGACTTGGGAATGCAAGCTGACTGCAGCCTAAACTTTGACCATCATGTATCTACTGTGGTAAGGAAGGCATTCTATGTTGCTCACCCCCATTATTAAAGCCATTGCCTCAAGAGCAAAAGAGGTTATCTCAACAGAGAAAAAGGTCAACACACCCCTGTACTTGACCCTTATCAGGCCAATAATTGAGTACAAGACTCCCTTTGGTATGTACCTTACAAGGCACCTGCAGCAACTTATGAGGCCTCAGAGATTTCTAACCAAGAAAATTACAGGGTCTCCACCACATGTCCTACACTGACACATAGAAGTCACTATCACTGTACTCAGTTGCATACTGACTACTTAGCAGACGTGTGCCTGGCCTGCAGATCAATCTCAGATCCAAACCTAATGGAAATGCTGCACATCTAAAACTCAAATGGGATAAGGGTCACTTGCTCCAGGGAACTTAATCTGGCCTGTGACATAAATAGGGCCTGCTGGAGAGACAGTTATATCTCTCAGAGGTTACCACTCCTCTGGAATAGACTGCCAGTTCACATCATACAAAGCCCTCTGTGAGCCTGTTTGTGTGTAGCCTGGATGACTGGATGGAAAACCATAAATTCCTTGCCGGGGATTTCACCTATAACACTCCTAGATATGGGCAGCAATTGCTAACTAAGATCTTGAGTTTAGGCTAGATCCTTTGTAATGGTTTCTCTAGAATTATATTGGGTACACACGGCTAGGCTTATAAAGACCTTTGGGTCAATAGCGTAGTAACCACCAATGAACCTATCAAGTAACAAGAGTATTCTTGCCTTCAGGCATATAAATTTTTAGAGATCTTACTTCTGTGTTGGCACACCCTCAGACTGCGCTGCATTTTTTTCAGGATAACTGTTGCCATAGTCCTAAAAAAATGGTGGGGGAGGTACTTAAGAAGAAGCAAGCTCAGCAGCAGGTGGCCAAGAGTAATTACATAGAGACATTAATATACCATTACATAGTTGGAGTTCTTCCTGGATATACAAACAGAAGGCAAACAAAGTACTCCCAACTCAAAATCAGACAACATATGTCTTGTTCAGGCAGGGAACAATCAGTAAAAATGGTGCAGTGAAGAATAATTGGACATTTTACACTATGTTGCTTTCATGGTGGGCTCAATTCAAGAGAGTGGCACTGGAAGCCGCACCAGTACCAGTGTGGGTACAGATTTATTCACAGTACCAGTGGACATATGAGAATAACAGATAATAAACACCCTCAGTATAGCTAATTAGGTGGCTTACAAAAGGGTACTACAGCAGTTTAGAGACAATAGGAAGATGCATGGTTGTCCAGTTGTATGTCTCATAGCAGTAAAACAATGGAGGGCACACACTTGCTACTGTTAGAGGTTGATTAAAACAAGTTGAAGGCCACATTACACCTGGCAAGCAATCAGCTGGCTGCACAAAGGCATGGGGAGGTAGTGTGAGCCTTATGGGACAAACTCCAAAATATATGTCATCAGTAATACAGCAGATTGTTTTTCATGGCCTGTTGTTTATCAGCTCTATGTGGAGCAGTTAGCTGGTTAAAATAAGAATATGCTAATGATAATTAGGAGAAACCTATGACTGATCAGGAGGTGAAGAACCAGTGGCTGGCTCCAGCCTCAGGAGCCAGAGAATAGAATGTAGTACAATGCCTGCAACATTAATAAACACTGTGCCTATAACACAGAAGTCCACTCACACAGCTTTACCACTGAGTGGTACTTAAGAAGGAACAGTTTTCTGCCATGATAAGTGTACCCTGCTTACCCAGCTTCAGGTGAGGGCTGTATTGAAGAAAAAGGTAGAGTGCTGAAGCTTGAACCCCAGATATATATATATATATATATATATATATATATATATATATATATATATATATACACACACACACACACACACACACACACACACACACACACACACACACACACACACACACACACACACACACACACACACCACATGCTTAGTTAGATTCCATGCTCATTTAGCATAGCGGCAGCTTCTCGTGTGCAGTGGGCAGGGACATCATAGGAGAACATCAAGAAATTTGGAAAATGGAAGCACATCACTTATGAAAGATAGCTGAAAAATAACCGCTTCTACCTCACCTAATGTTATTGTCTTTTATTTGCAGAACCTGTGCGTAACCTGTAAGACACACATTTCACCTTCCAATATTACCTTTTGTGGACTGGAGCTTCCTGCATGTTTCATCACCTTGAACCCTGCTGGTGCTCTTCCATGTGAATAGAGTGCACAAGTGTATGCTCAATTGGTTGATTGTTTTTCTTAGGGCAAAGACAAGCATACTAAGGGCTAGCCCCCACCCCCCCTCACTCACATACCTTTTCTTACCCTCAGAAACCCATAGCTATCTCTGAAGCTATCTTTCCAATGAATATCCTATTCCCTAAAATAAAAATATCTCACTCCTACCTTCTTACATCCAAAAACAAAGTGAAATATCTTAATACCTATCCACTAAAAATGAAACCTTTAAATATGCTCAGGATCCACCAATAAGTGCCATACGTTCGGTAAAAAGCCGGTTTATTACAACAACCATAAAAAGAGGACAAACAATATGAACTGTATTACAGACCAAAACAGAACATAAAAAGTGTGAAATGTATATCACAAGTTAAGCGCTTTCACCCATAACAACTGTGCTTCTTCAGAACTGAAAAAATGAAACCTTACTATATCCCAAGGACCCTGCTCTCATCAGACCATAACACATTTTCCCACGTGCTTTTGGGAGACCTGATGTATTGTTTTGCAAATTTTATTCAGGCCTGGATGTTTTTCTGTGTAAGAAAAGGCTTCTGTCTTGCAACCCTACCCTATAGCCCAGACATATGGCGAATATGGGAGATTGTTGTCACATGTAGTACACAATCAGTACTTGCCAGAAATTCCTGCAGCTCCTTCAGTGTTGCTGTAGGTCTCTTGGTAGCCTCCCTGACCAGTTTTCATCTTGTCTTTTTATCAGTTTTGGAGGGACGTCCAGTTCTTTGCAATGTCACTGTTGTCCCATATTTTCTCCACTTTTTGATAACTGTCTTCACTGTGTTCCACGGTATATCCAATACTGTGGAACTTTTTTTGTACCCTTTCCTGACTGATATCTTTCAACAATGAGAGCCCTTTGATGCTTTATAAGATCTCTGCTAACCATGGCTTTTGCTGTAGCAGGCAACTAAGTAAATGTCAGGAAAATCCTACTAGGACAGCTGAACTTTATTTGGAGTTAATCAGAGTCTCTTTAATTGATGGCAGGTGTGTACCCAAGAAGACTGAATGCTGTATTAGTTTAAGGGTGTACACACACAACAAAGTTTTAGTTTAAGGGTGTGCACAGTTATGCAACCAGCTTATTGTATGTTTTTTATTTTTTATATTTTCCCCCTAACAAATCTGTTTGTTTTTCAATTGAATTGTACAGGTTATAGATCACATTAAAAGTGAGAAAAGTTTTGAAATGATTTATTGTGCTTTTTTGGTATATATATATATATATATATATATATATATATATATCACAAAAACCTGGCATTTTAACAGGGGTGTGCATACTTTTTATATGCACTGTATGTAGCTTCTATGTAATGTCCTAAGCTTTTGTAATACACTGCCTATTGCTCTTTAGATTTACAAACTTTCTTTTATTATAAAAGTTTACTTCCTATGCTTTTATTATCATCCTTTTGTTTTTAGTGTGGTTTAATTTTGTAGTTACTGTATGAGATCTGTTAACCACTGGTATATCTCAGTTGTTATTTAATGTTTTAATTGTTTTGTATAATTCGGAGCTTTTCTCCCTGGGCCTCTGCTGTAAAATATTGTGAGCTTAGTCAGACTGTCCCAGTCAACAAATGTAACATAAATAATAATCCATCTCATTTGAATGTCATTACTGTAAGGTTTAGCTTTATACACTGTACTAGTTCTCCCTTCAGAATACCCCCCACTGTGTTTTTGTCCTGTAAGAGCACAAACTATATACACATATAAGGTACCTGTAAACAAACATACAATTGTTTACTTTAATAAGTAATGAAAACAACAAATAGAGGTGTGCTGTACTCTCTAAGGTACCACAAATTAAACTTATCCTCTGTTTGAAATAGTTTAATTTATTCCCCTTATTTCTTTATTCAGCTGTTTATCTGTTTCTTTACTTATTAATTTCAGTTTGATAACCATATAAGTGGGAGGATGACAGACCCTTTTTAATCAAAACCTCAGCTCCATGGTGCAAGACACAAACAGAAAACTGTAAATAGAATAAAGAATTATACCATTTTCTGAAAGAATGTCGGTTTGGCAAAATGCAAAGTGGAATCCAAGCAATATGATGGTTGAAAAAATATAAGAAATGGAAATGAGGTCAAATTATAACAATCACTTTGCATGTAAGAACAGCATTATTGCTCATGTCTGAAATATTTGTATGTATGTACATATGCAAAATGTATAAATATAAATATGCTGTTTAACAGAGTGGCTATAGACAGATCTCTCCATTTTTAGTTATTATGTTTTAGTTTTATGTGTAATGGTGTTCTTTACACTAATGAATATGTATTTTAGATGTCTTGAATTGTTGTGATTCAACAGCAAATTGTTTCTGTGCTACAAAATATCACACTTGCTTTTATTTGAAATTTACACTGTTTCACTGTAAACCTATTAAATTATATCTATCTATGCCTAGATATGATAGTTATATAACAGTCCAGGTCACCAGTAAAAACGTAGAAACTTTATATAATTCCAATAAAATATGCAGATGAGCGCTTTCGTCTCCTACAAGATTTCATCAGATAAAACTTAAAAAGTGCTGCCATACTTATATAGAAATCACTGCTGCTATCAATTAAGTCCAATTACATTTTTTAAAGCACCATGATGTAATTTCAATCCTTGTTACCTTCAATATTTGTTTAAAGTGTATATTTAATATCATATCAAATAATCCACGTGCAAACATTATAAAAATATCTAAAATTCTATAACAATACATAGAAAATGTGCAATATTGTTTCATACCCTATGAGCTTTAGCTGTCAGTACTGGCTTTATACTAACATATTCATTTAGATCAGGAAAATTATTAGCCCTCAGTCTTAATTGCCATTTTAATTCCTTATTTAACAGTCCATTTTTCATATCACCTCCCCTATTATATTTAACCGTATCAATAATTCCAAACCTAAAACCCTTGAAAGCCTGACAGGAAACAGAGTGTTTGTACAAGGCACTAGTGTCCTTACCTATTCTTATGTCATATAAATGTTCTCCCATTCTTTCTTTCAATGTTCTTTCAGTCTTCCCTATATAGAATGCGTTGCATTCTATACAGACGGCCAAATAGACTAACATTCTGGTGTTACAGTTACCCTTGCAAAATTTCACTAAGCTGTTAAGTCCATTATTCAAGTGTATACTATCCTCCTTGTATATGTATGAACAAAAATTACATCTGCCACATCCATTGGTTGCCTTTTTTGTTTTAACATGTTTTTCCGAATTTTCAAACAATCTTTTGAAATTCTTTCCTGTCTTGTATGTAAAAGTAGGTTGTTTACCCACTACCTCATACAGTTCTCTGCTCATTTTAAGCAAACTCCAGTTAACTCTAATGATTTGGGTAAAAATGTCAGTAAATGTGTTATATTCCGTGACACATGTCCCTCGAAACGTATTACTTTGTTGTATATTCAGTTTGTTCTCGCCAGAAAAAGGTTGTTCCAACAATGCTTTATATCTATTTCCCCAGCCTCTATACACCTCGTCCAGTGTTTTCCATACCAACTCCTTGGGGTAACCCCTTTCCAGAAGTTTATTTCCTAAAAAAATAAAATAATATCTCAGCCTTCAGTGCAGACATGACAGCACATCCTCCTTCTCTACTCCCACATACTGCAACTCCATACAGGTCACCCAAGAGTCACCTGGGAAGCAGACCTAAGCATGTTAAGCCCGCTAACTCTGCTTCCATACAAACAGTCAAATGTCATAGGCTTTTAAGAGTTTGGCAGGCATGCTAATTCACATGGTACTAAGGCTATCCAATACACAGTTAACCAGTAAGCAAATCTTGCACGTAGTCTGTTTTTTTCAGGTGGGCAAGCCCCCCTGCACCTCCCACTTCTTTACATCGCTACCAAGTTTTTAAAACACATTCATCCAGTTTAGTCTGTACTGTACTAAGAACCTGTTTGGTGGTTTACGACACCATGGATTTTGTGATGGTCCTACAACACATGTAAATACTGTGCTGAACAGATTACCTCAGCCTGACTGAAATGTGAAATATGTCTAAAAAATGCTAAGAAAACAAACAAATACAAAAAAGCCACTCCTGTGCACCAACAGAATGCATTCATCAATATTCATTTCGAGAGAGAAATTAATATTCAGCAGATTCAATAGAATTGTTGGCCTGGAGGCATGATTAGGGTGGAATTTGGTACTGCGCATCCTGCGAGGTACTTCTCTAATAGATTGTCGAAATGTCTAGGCTTGAAATGACCTTTAGGTCGATAGCCTATTAACCTCCAATGATCCCATATACCAAAGTCATTCTAGTTCTAGGGCAATGATAATTATGAAAATGGAGGCATGAATGGTTAGGCTTAAAAAGGTTCTTTGGCCATTAGCTAAGTAACTTCTTATGATCGTATCAGGGTTTACTACAAGGAGTTGAAAATGCATGAAATTGTTTTCCTCAGAAAGCTGTGAAACAAAAACAAGTTGGAATCCAGGAATACATATAATAACCAAAATATGTGATAGTGGAATATGGAAAAAAGGAAGGAAACCGATTAGCAATGAGCGTCTCACCATAATCAAGGTTTCATTTTTCTGATCTTGTTATCTCTACCAGCATAGAAAACTGCTAATAGGAGTCTATGTATGTTATGTACTGCCCAAGTAACATAAAATAAAAATACATAAATAATAAAAATATATTAGTTAGATCAGCTGTAGTTCATAATACATTTTCAGCCAGTTTAGGCCTAAATCATTTACTCACATATTCATACCCAAATTTGCTTAAGCAAAGGCCTTAGCTTCAGCAAAAATCTCATTAAATGTCAGAAAAGAACAATCACAAGTGATGGTCTTTAAATGTTTGCAGACTGGTCCCAATACAACACAAACACAAGCCCACAGGATCATAGATCAAGCTATTAGCAGATCATTTTAGCCTTCATCTACCATCATTACTAGTTACAACACAAAAAGCACAGCCAGTTGGGGTGGAGAATTCACAGCTGGGTTTCTCTGAAGATACTGAATACCATTTGTAACTCTCCGCCATCTTGTTATTGAAGCCTTGCAACTAAATATTTAATTTATTTATGTGTCCATATATGTATGTATGCATACATGTCTTTATTTCATTTAAGGAAACCAAAAAGTAATACATTTTCAAGCATAAACCATAAAGGTGCAATACACATGCACACAAGCACCTCTAAGCTCTCCTGAATTTGAAGGGTCACATCTAATATGCTCTCAAACTTCGGTTCCATCCCTCCTACATTTAGAAAGTATTTTGAGTTGATAGCACCAATAACAGTACCTAATTATTTTTTCTTTGTCCATAATTCCAAACTAAAAGTTACAAGACATGACACATAAATAACACACGCATATTGTATTAACAGATATGCAGCTATTTACCCCATTAAAGGAGTGGGCCACTTTTCCCCTTTTTTTCAGGATCCAACTTCTTACAAAACAAAACAATAATGTTCATTACAATCTTTCACAAAAAATACTTAACAATTACAAGTCAGTACACTCAACAAAACAAATGTGTCTAAAACTGTCTAATCAATAAAAAATGGTCTGTAGCCATGGATATGGCCTTTCCCACTATCTCCATTACCAGCTTGGGGGATAAGGGCATACTGAGGCAGTGTAGAAATTGCCTTATGTTTTGCAGTAAATGTTAACCCTCCCCAACGATTACCAGGATAAGATATTCCCACTCAACCCTGCAATAGACAAAGTAATCACAAAATGGTCCAATGACATGTTATGCCACACTAACAATTTTAGTCACAGAAAATTTTTATTTTACAATTATCTTAAAGTTGCATACTTAAAATTTCTACATTTTCATGTCTATAAATTTCTATTTCCATACCCGTAGATTGTATACATTTCTTTTTCAAACAATACACAAACATGGTGCTTAATAATGCTGATACAACCAGATTTGTTTTGTACTGTTCCTTAAGCTTAAGTCCAATCAACATAAAGATGGGGTTTTCCTCTGCAATATCCACTTCCAAATTATCCAATGGTTTCCCCACATACTTCCACTACTTAACAGATTAAGTTAAAGCAGCTCAAATGTGCTGTGGCTTAATTGGATAAAACCCTGACTATAATGCAGGTGACTTGGGTTTGATTAGCATCTCAGGAGTCTGAGGTGCTGACAGGGGAGGACATCCTGGGAGAGAAGTAAGGGAGGGGCCTTTGCGGACCAGGAAGACAACTGTGAAGAGGGTTGGTGAGGTGATGATTTGTGGAAGTGTGGGGTGGTTTGGTGTGGTCCACACAATGCATACCCTACCCATGAGGTGGTAAAAGGGCATAGAAAATAAATTGGGTAAAAATACTCCTAGGAGTAGTGTGAAGTAAACCTGGACTCCTTTTTCTCTCCTTGCTGGCCCTGGCCCTTATTGGAACAGCTCTGTATGAAGCCAAGAGAGGTAGGTAGACCTGAAGAATGAGAGGAGGCAGTAGACTCTGCTAATGAGACAGCTACAGGAGGAAAAAAAGAGTTCCCCTCCTAAACGTTTTAGGGCTGTCATTAAACCTTCGGCATCTGGTCAAATTTCAGCTAAAAAAATAATAAAAAGGAGCACACACCACTTTCAACCATCAAGTTCTGAAGAGACAATACACCATAAATTGGTGTATTCTTGCTAGAGGTCTTCTCCAGTGGAGTAGGATAGAGACAAGGACAATCTATTAGGAACCACTTCAAGGGATGCATCTTTGGAGTTTTGTGGTATGGTCCTAATGTCCTGATTGGATGACAGATCAGTACTATGATAATTATTTAGTAGAAAACAAACTACTTAATGACCTGGAATGAAGGTGGGGTCAAGCCCTCCTCCACCGCATATGCAAGGGACTTCACATTCCCTTATTTAATATAATTTCCAGTATCACACACCCTCAGGTTAAGTTTGGAAACTTCACAGAAAGCATCCATGGAGTGATTGGGAATAGAAATACTATAAACATACCCATATGGAGACACTGTGCATTTAATGAGGGAACACATTACTTCCCTCCTTTCAAAAACTGAAGTATGTACAGCTCCTGAAAAATTGATCAGTGTAAGCTTCTTTTAATTCCACCTTTTATTGTGTCTAATCAAAACATTTTTGGTGAGGTGGTTCTTGAAATGGTACCATGCCGCCAGCTTGGAAAAGCCACACAAGTTTTACTACCATTGTAAGAATCCAGTGACCGACTACAGCCATGGACTCACAGATAAGCTTTGACATCCAGACATCTAGCAGGGTGGGGCAAAGGGGACATCCACCTTGGGTGTAAAATGTTAGGGGATTGCTACTGGCAAATCATGAGCAGTCTTCTATGCATACCAGCATTTTGAAATAAATACCAGCATTGCATTTACTTCTTCTTCTTTTGGCTTTTCCCAGTTAGGGGTCGCCACAGCGGATCACCTTGTCTGCTCATGATTGGCAGTGGAGTTTTACAGTGTCGAGTTGCCAGCCCAGTGCCCAACCTTACACAGAAGGTGCACACACTCACACCTAAGGCCAATTTAGAGTGTCCAATCCACCTACAGCATGTCTTTGGGATATGGGAGGAAACCGGAGCACCCGGAGGAAACCCAAGCGACCACAGGGAGGACATGCAGACTCCGCACAGAAGGCACTCCAGCTGAGGATCGAACCGGAGAGCCTCTTGCTGTGATTTGGCAGTGCTAACCACTGCACCACCGTGGCCGCCCACCAGTATTGCATTTACTTGTTCAGTTTAAATGCATTTCTTCATACTTATCTGCTTATCCAGTGTGTGAATGCAGGTAATTCAGTAAAATATTTAAGATATATCAGTAGCATTTTGTGTGTGGTTTGTATTTGGAACACTTGTAGTCAACTGAAGTAAACTCAAGGCAATCCACACATATAGCACTGTGGCTGCCAAGCTAAATGCAGCTTATCTGGCACTGAAGACAAATGACTTGAATTTTGCATGCAGATAAAAATGATCAGCCAGTTTTTTTTAGTATTATTGTTGTCAACTCTCAGACCTGTGTAGCAGCACAATGCTAATTATCCTGAAGCAAATTGATGGCTTCATTATTGAAATTTCAATTTATTCCAAAAACATGCATCTGGAGCTCAGTGGAACTTAGTCGGACTTTCCCGGTCAACAAATGTTAAATAAAAAAATAAATAAATAAAATAAAAAATGTGTTTCCAACTGCCAGACGACATTTCGATTCTAATGGTTTTTGCAGTACAGCTCTTCTAGGACTGTGTATGAAAAAGTCAGCATCACAACTTTTACTGTCAGTGTTGCTGCGTTTACAGCCTATCACCATCATTACTTCTACTGTATACAGCAACTGCTTTGGTCGTTGTGTGGATCCTTTCTCCTTGTCCTCTATCAAGGTACAAAAATGCAATACTTTGATTAAAGTAACTTGAGACCACACAAAGTAACTAAGGGTCAACTAAAAATGTCACTATACAAGTCAAACTATCGGCTACAAATTTGCCTATTGGGTGATTCCTTAGCAAGTGAATTAGCGGTATGGCGGCAACTGTGAAAGCAGATCTACAATACATATCACTAAACACAAACTCATGAACTTGTCACACGCACACACACCCTTAAAACACTTTCTCATTCTATTCTATTATATTTATTAATGATAAATAGATTTAACGGCGATGTTTCACAAGGATACCCCCCGGCACTACATGAAATTACAGACAAAACATTCCCTACCCTGTACCCAACAAATATGTGCTTCCTTTTTTACGCAACCAAATCGAGTGTCACCCCTCAAGTCCAACGTGCACAGATATCAGTACGTGGATAAGTAGGTATATGCCTCAACTCTCGCACATCGCTCATTGCATCCATTAAAACACTAAACAATATGATTAAAAGTACTGAAGCTTCTCTTTAAGGCCCCAAACACTAGAGACGCTGTGAATACATAAATTAAACAAATGCATATTTGACAGTAGCATGCAGACAGCCAATTAAACGAGAAGCAAGGCAGTTACAAATGTACAACTTATTCTAGTGAATATAACCCTGTAAAACTTCGAGGACCAGAGAATCGCCTTTCAGTTTTTAAACTTTTTAACAGCAAGTTAAACAAGATAGCTGAAATAATCACAGTCCACTCCACAAAAACAGGAGTAATGCACACGAACAGCTCAGTAATTCAAGACAGGTAGAGTCACAATATTAAGAGGAAAAACTCCACAATACCCCATTAAACACGGGGGAGAATTTAAGTGCTTAACTACTGGAAAGTACAGTACGTGGTAAACACTACACTAAAACCCACTTTGTCAGGACCTGTATTCCAACAATATATTCACTTTAACAAAAAAAAAAAAAAAAAAACACGTACAACCATTCACTTAAGGGCCTCACTATATCACAGACCTGAAGGCCGAAAAGTAGTACTGTATAAAAAACATCAACAAAGCCTTTTCCCACTAGCTAGGACTGTATCCCAAAACAGTCTGGTTAGTAAACAAGAACAATCATGTAAACTAAAAGATTCAACACAACAACTTAATTATACGCCAATAAATAAGGTAACCACGTTTACTATGGCGCTGAGGTTTGACTGCAAATGCAATACCGGCTTATAAAAGCTGGTATTACATTACAAAACAATCAGGACAGACTCTTCACATCTGAGGCTAAGCATAACTATCAAATGTCCAGATAGATAGAGACCAGCTACTCATAAAATTTGTGTTTTTTATGGCAAATCACCGAGTACTGAAGCCACTACATAATGACATACATTTCCGTTTCATATCTTTCAGAAAAAATGCATGGAAAGACAAATCTCATTATTCTAATGACTTTAAACTTATAAGAGCAATATTTAAAATCTGTCCCTAGATAGGAACTAGAGCGACAGTCTTTCAGTTTACAGAGGGAAAACAAAACTGAAATGGGAGCGGGAAGATGTTAACAAAATGGGTGGGACTGTTAGAACCTCATTATTGATGTCACAAAAAGGGAGGTGATTAGTTAAGTGGGTGGTAGTGTTTTCAGCTTCGGTCCGAGACAGAAATGTGATGTTAGCAACGAGATAGTGTCCCTTTAAGTTTGAAAGTCGGAATCTTGTAATTTGAGCTTCCAGGTAATACTTAGGTTTTTTATCTCTTCCAGCACTGATTATTGATCTATGAAGTCTGAAGTCATTAACTATTTCTTTTGTCTTCTTATTCATTTTACCAGCTCTCAGCACCACTGTCTTCTTATTAAGATTGAAACGCATGTTGACGTATGTTGGTTAATCTTGATAAGCAGATATTTCAGATCATCTCTTTCAGTACACTAACTTGTTATGATCAGTGTAGCAAAGGCTGGTGGCAGTTCTATCTCTAATTTTCTTATTAGATTCATAGATTCATAGATTAGTACTAAGCTAACTGCCCTTACAAGCCATTTTAAGCCTAGCCAGTTGTCCCTTCTGAGACTCAAACTCTGCACCTTGTGTTTGCAAGGCAAACACCTTAACCATTAGGCCACCCGTATGATAGCTTGCTACCATTGAATTTGGCTTGCCAAATATATTATTGGCCAGCGTTCAGTTTTTGCAGGTGGGAGTCAAGAACTGAAATATCCACTGAATGGTGGGCCTTCGATTTAAATGATCATACCCCAAATTATGTATCACCTGCTTATTCAAAATTCAGGTTACACCAAAATATCCATTTCATTAAGACAACTAGAAACTAAAACATTTGTCATTTCCCCTGAGTATGCCATTCAACACTAAATATATTATTTAGTCAAAGCCATGAGAAATTATTTTTATACCAAGCTAAACGTAGCCCAGACTAGGACCTACTGGAAGCCCCTACCCTGCCACTCACCACTCAGCAGAAATGAAAGAAAATGTGTTAACATTTTCAGCTCTGTTTTTCCATTTTGTTTTTCATTGGAAACTAATGCTAAAATATGTAAGAAGTGTGTACAAATGTTACTTTAAATATTAGCATATTGTCTGGTTCTCTTGTTATTAATGCTATAACCTTTGTTGTTGACACTTATATGTGTGTATAGCTTATTAAGTTATATTGGACCATTCAGTTATATCTATACTTACATATATCTTTGTAGCACACAGCTGACAATACAATACAATACAATACAATATTATTATTTACTAGAATTTATAATTTGGAGCTTTTCTCCAGGCCCCGTCTGTAGGTACTTGGACATTCCTAGTTAGCACATTAGAATAAATACATAAATACATACATAAACAAATAAATAAACACTTATATTAGATTAATGAAGTAGAGTTCCTGTTATAGCAAAAAAATTAAAATTTAGAATAGCAATAATAAAAATATTGGTTATATAGAATGAAAGATTTATTTGACATTTTTCAACTGTGACCTTCTGTATAAACATTTTTAGAATACCTTAGGGAGAAAATAAATATACTATTTTATCTCTAGCTGTATGCTGGACAGGAACATTTACTATTAATGATCTTGACAAATCATTTTTCTTTTTTTTGTAATATTCATTATAGCTTCTTTTAATAAAAAAACATGTTAAGCTATTTAAGACATACGTGCCTTGGTTTATTTCATTTCATCTACTATCCCATTTCTTTGTGAGAATTGCATTCTGGCATTTTTCCTGGTATCACACACGGCTGGGTGGCTGTCTTTTTCTCTCAGTTTGGATGAAAATCTACATATCATAATTTATCAGTTCAGCTCCTTATGGGTTCCTGGATAGACTCCATTCTGCAGTACTTTAGAGGAAGTTAGCACAGAGAGCTAAGGCTTTCATCCATAACCAATCTACTTTCTCTGGCTCAGGGTTCAAATCCCTTAACCATCATCTGCCATCTCTGTGATGGAGCAAGTCACTTATCCAGACACTGTTGCCAGGCTGAGCCTGAAAATGGTATAGGTGGATCAGTGCTCCACCCTAGTTAATAAATACAAATATAACTATCTATCTATCTATCTATCTATCTATCTATCTATCTATCTATCTATCTATCTATCTATCTATCTATCTGTCTGTCTGTCTATCTATCTGTCTAACTAACTAACTAACTAACTAACTAACTGAATGAATAAATAAATAAATGATCAGTGGAGGGAGTGGGCAGCATGATTTGTGGTCAGTCCCCCTGTGGTGATGCATTTAAGGCACAGAGGTTGAGTACATCACACCATGACACTAAAGGACATCTCTGTACAAGAAGTACAAAAGATGCAGTTAGCGAACAAAAGAAAAACTGCTCTTTGAACATGAAGCATATACCAGACCCACAGAACTGGTTTAAAGTAGGGGAACCTCCACTCTATCCTTGTGGAAGAATGCATTCTCATTCCTTGCAAAGTTAAGACAGTCAATTCTGAGGCTGCTGCAATATGAATCAAATAACAAGTTCTCTGATAAGTGATCCTGGATATAAAGCACTGTTTTGCTGTCCTGTCAGCAAGTCACCCTCTCTTATAAAGTCAAACACTACTAAAAAACTCCTGTTGTCCACCACGGCAGTAAAACTTGATAATAAAATCAAAACTTTAATAAAAAAGAATATAACATAAAACAAGCAGTCCTCAGTCTTCTGATAAGCGCTTTCGGCAAATATGCTTTCCTCAGATCGTAAAAAAGGACTGTTCAGCTTTTGTATTTATAAGGCATCACAGCCATTCATCTGTGACACGCCCTTGTTGCAAACCAAAAGGAGGCCAGCTAGCAAAGAGGTATAATTTCCTTCATTATAATTAAAGGCGCAGTACTTCTTTTTACTGTGAGATTGTATATGAGAAAACTAGTAGCGATGTATGTGAATACATTATATGAATGAAGCAACATTCAAGTAAGCTTGCTGATCGTATTCCTTCTATTCCTAAGCGCAGGTTTTAATGGCACAATGGTATTCAAGCCTGGTAATCTGTTCGCTCTTAAATTAATTATCCAGCATGTTTCCCTTAACTCTATGCAATTATGAACATTGCCTCCTCTTGTGGTCTGACAGACTGCCTCTATGGCCTTAAATGCAAAGTGATGAGAAGGATACTATACTATATGGGCTGCTAAGGCATTATTGGGATCTTTCTGTTTGATGTCCCTTAAATGTCTAAGGATACGTTCCTTAAGACGTTGATCTGTTTTGCCAACATAGAAAACACTACATTGGCAGCAAGTCGCTAAGTATGTGGGAACTAGTACAATCAGCATAAACATTAAAATTGTACTGTTGCCTGGAGTATGGATGTACCAAAGTATTGGAGCTGTCAATGGAGTTGCAAGCTTTGCATCTCAGGCATTTAAAAGTGCCCTTTCTGTTAGAATTGGGACTATTTCTTTCAAAACCATCTTTGTTGCAAATGAGACATTTCAAATTCTTCTTATTCTTATATAGGAATCTGGGCTGTTCCCCTACAATGTCTTTTATTTTGTCATCAGTTGTCAATACTGGCCAAAACTTCCTGATAACTTCACATACTTGCTTCTTGTCAGCAGTGTATGTTAACAAACATTTAAGTTGCTGTGATTGAGTTTTAAAATCCAGACTCTCATGATGACTCGATGTAGGTTCAGAGAAGTAGGGACGTCCCTTTCCTCTCCTTAATTCCTGTAGGTCATGCTTCAGTCTTAAATTCTTTCTTGAATAAGATCTTTTACTTAGATGCGTCTCAATATTTCTCTGTTCTGCTACAAAGTCTTCATTCTCAGTACACAATCTTGAAGTTCTTAAGATCTGATTCTCAAAGATGTTATCAAAGATATGTCCCGGGTGCATACTCCCCCTATGCAAATAATGATTTCTCCAGGTTCCTTTTTTATGAATTCCTGTACTGATACCTCTATCAGGGTGTAGATGGATCTTTACATCCAGAAATTCTATGGTCTCCGAAGAGTGTTTGACCACAAACTCTAGAAAATCTGTGCTCTCATTGATGAAGTTAACAGAAAGGTCTAATTGTGTAGAGCTGCCTCTCCAAAGGATAAAGACATCATCCACAAAATGACCATAGTACACTAGATATTGTTTCCGGGTACTAGGTAACAGTTCATTATGTTCCCACTCAGCCAGAACCAAATTGGAGTAACTATTTGTGTACGGGGTGCCCATAGCCACACCTCGTGTCTGCAAATACAAAGAGTCCCCATACATAAAGATGTTATTTTCCAATACGAACTCCAACAAGGAACATATTGGTTCTGCTTCCATACTGTTCCTTGCTAAGAAAGATCTTATTGCCTGCAGACCATAGTCATTCGGAATCACCGTAAACAAACTCTTGATGTTCATTGTCACTAGTAGCAAATCTTCATATTTTTTAAGACCCTTGGTAACTAAAAAAGTTTTTCCAGAAAGTCTCCTGAGTCCTTCAGTACAGTTCCTGCTAGTGGCAGGACCTTCTTTAATTCATTCTCCATGTACATGGAAACAGGTTCAGTTACCCACCCCCTTCCAGAAACAATGGGACGCAGGGGTGGGTCAACTCGATTCTTGTGAATTTTGTTTACGGTGACTCACACAATGCAGGACCTCAGTCTACTCTATTCAAAAACAGTAGCCTTAATCTATTGCATTATTACTACCACAAGGCAGCACTACCTGTCATCTGGTTTTCGGAAAGTAACAGCATTGCAGCTGATACATTTACACTTACGCATACTCTATGAGATCATGAAAGCATTTTCCATAAGAATTGTTTTTTTGGTTGCTTTTTTGTTGAATTCTTGGTGCTTGCATAACCATTAGGAATGGGCATATAGATGTTGTGATATTATCTCCACCCTTCATTATTAAATAAATTTAGTCCCTTGGATGTTCACTCATCTCCAGAATCTTTTGCCAAAACTGGGCCAGCAGCACTGCAGCTAAAATTCAGGTGCTGCACTGATGACCTGCCATGAAAAATGATTATTATACAATGACTAGCCATTAATATTAAAAAAAGAAGCACACTTATTGGTCAGCCCAACCAGCGTGGCTATTGTAAATGGAAGAATATACCAATAGAAAAAGGTCCGGTTACCCAGACTTTTTTCCAGAAGTATATCCCATAAAAATTTTACTTTTCTTTCTTTCTTTAAAATAAATTTACAAAACCAAAGACCTCATATGAACAAGGTAGACAGTACAGAGAAAAATAAAAGGATAATCAGGTACGCTCTGTAAAACTAGAGAAATGTACCTGTTTTCCTTTTATTTTCTTTGTCCCGTCTCTTCCGAACATTTAAAGTCTCCTGGTTTCTTTTTCTTAATTCAAAAAAAAAAAAAAAGGCAATGGAGATCTTCCTTTCTCCATTTCTGCCTTTACACAGCACTAATGTACTGTGCAAGTGTGGGAATGCAAGTCCCATACGCATGTGCAGTACCTCAGGAAAGCCCCAGGATACCAGAGAAAGCGCAGAAGGGCACCATGGCACCATTATACAAAAACATTATTTAAGAAAAGTAAGTATTTTTTTCCTTAAATAATGTCATTGTATAATAGTTATAACTGACTCCGTGGTGCGTTATTTTGATGATTTACCCACAGTTGGCTTTATTTAATCACTCGGGCTTCACCTTTGTGATTAAACCACACCATCCGTGGCTAAATTTTCAATATACTGCCCTAACATCATCGGTTATTGCAGACAATGACTGCACAATTTACAGCAGCGAATAAACCAAAAACGCTTGAAAAAAGTGCTGCAAATATTTTTTCTTTTTCTGAGCAGCACAAGATCTTATGACCTGCATTGTGTGATTAACAACATTATTTCATGCAGAGAAAATGTTCATGGTTGATGGAGTTTTACTTATAGCCCTCAATGTTTCAGTAGTCTATGGAGACACTTGAAGGCTATGTTTGCTGAATTAAAAACAGCAAACCAGAAACTTCAAGGATAACATACTTGGAAAGTAGCATTAATGAGATAAATAACATAGATATTTTATAATAAGGGTTTATTTTTATGGTTACAATTGTTTCTTTACTTCAAAATACAACTTTTAAAATAATTAGTCTAGATGAATTTCTTACTCCTCTTCATATGAATGGCGAAGTGACAGCCAGGAGAAATGTAACGTATAGTATGTATCTAAGAAATGTGATCTTATGGTATGGGTAAGGCTAATCTAACACCAAATGGGATAGGTTAATTCAAGAACCAAGAAAGAAAATTGACTAGGCTTAAAATGACCGCAAGCGCAGTTAATCTAGTAGAGTACTTACCTATGAACCTATAAGAATTATAGTATCATCATTATGGTATATCCTGTTATTACTGGAGTGCATCACAAGCTTCTTAAGATTTCTAATTATTACCTATCAGAATGAAAGGAAGTTTGAAGCTATGTTGAATTCTGTTATTTTTATTAATTCCTTGTGAGGGGGGGCTATACTGTCCTTGTGTGCAAACAGATGAGCAGCAAAGCACTATGGAATCTTGGTGGAACAGAAAGCTCTTATCTGGACAGACACTTGTAAGTAAGTACAGCCTTGTTTAATTTACTTTAACACAACCTAAGGAATGCAGCTCTCAGAACTGAGGCCCTCTCTCTTATCTGTTACAATTTATACTTTGAAAAAACAAAACCTAAATGTTCACCGCAACATTTAATGGTCATACAGATTGTACAAAGCTTTCGAGTAAAACTCTTTCTCATTGTATAAAATCATCAGCAGAACATGCCATTTTTAAAAAACAATTCAACCAATTCAGGCAGTAAAGATCGTTCCTGAAAAAATATATTTAAACCATATTTTAACTGTTTTAAGTCAAATTTTGAGTTGGTTTACTTTGATGCACACAATAACAGATTTAGGGGGTCTATATTAGAAGCACGAAAAGACTAAACTGCGAATGCTCACATGAGCGAAAATGCCTGGAATCGAAAGTGTGATTGTGGGGTCATGGTACAGTGAGGAGTGGGATATTTGCCCTTTCCTCACTGTAGTGTGACCTCGGAGTTAGAATATATATTTAGCGGGGGGTGTGGGGGGCACAGCCCCCCACAATAGCAAGTTCGATTACCGGCATTTTCGCTCATGTGAGCATTCATGGTTTAGTCTCTTTGTGCTTCTAATATAGACCCCAGATTTAGTACAATATAATGCATATATTAATACCGAAACTAGCAAACTGATACTTTACATGAAACCGATGTTAGGTGCAAAATGTTAGCTTGAGGAACGCAACACATTTTCTTTGTTAGCAGTTCAAGGATCATAATGCATAAATGCTTATTTTTGTGAGTTTCATATGATGATTATGTTTAATTGACTAGCTCAGAGTCATTAGCTAGTTTGTGGCTTATTGCCTTAACCCTCTCACCTATACTGCCAGAGCACAATCTATAGTTGTATACTGTCATACTGACTAATACAACACTGCTTCTATAACAGTACTATTGTAGTAAGGTACTCATTGCATCCTCTGAAGATGTCTGACACTATCATACAGAGTGTTATGGCAATGAACTGCTAATGAACATCATTCTGTAATAGGTTTGATTCTTGCAGTTTTGGCTTGCAGTCTGTGAGTGAAAAATTCAGGTAACAACACCAATAAAACAACATTATTCACAGTGGCAGATCCAGGAATCTGTGAAGGGGGAGGAGCACAGTCTGGTTTATCAACTACCCTGATGGGAGTGAGAGAGTGGGACACTGGGCTTGGGGTGTGTGGAAACATCACCTCAAGATGCTCTGACATCTTGTGTGAAAAGACAGCAGTATATATTCAGTTGCATATGATTTTGCTTTGGATGTGGTAATAGAAATAGGTAATTCCTAAGCATTATACAGCAAATTTACAGATAGTACAAGTTTTTTTCATTGATTGCCTAGAAGAGATGATTGGTTGTTTATATCATGTCGCAGTCTCCTTCCATGGCATAAATGGCATATGCATTGTTATAACCCAGGGACGAGGAGATATTACCCACAGAGAGTACCATAATAAATTTAATATGTTTTTTGTAAGTAAATAATGATCTATGTGGAAACAGTGAAGTTAAGGTAAATAAAAGTATCACAGCAATTAAGAAAGTAGATTTTATAAAAAAAATCCCAAAAAGCAAATACTCAGTTTAGTAATGTGCAATGTATAAAAACTATTGTAAAGATTGTAGAATTTTAGATAAGACAGTAAGGTAAAACCTACTTTATTGTCATACACATCAAATAAAACAACAGGAACAGATTGGATAAATCAGCAAACGCTTCACTTAATTGTCACACCAAATAATTAAACTCAGATGCAGCACAAACTGAACTAGACCACCATGCTGTAGCACATAGACCAATAAAACTTTATTACAAGATAAAAAGAATAAGCGGTTTCAGGCTTAAACACCCTTCTTCAGATTCACTATCTAAAATCCTGATCAGCTCTTTAAAATATATTCCAACCAATCAAATTCAATATATGAGCCTACAACTCAAGGCAAAAACCCAATTAAGTCCTTGTAGACAATCCTCCCTCAGATCAGCCTCCATTTCAGGTCAGAAAATTCAGTGAGATTAACTAAATCTCCCCCTTGATGACTTATATTCTGAAGTTGTAGCACCATAAATGAAAAACCATGTCCAGGACTGTTGTTTACATGCTGGGCAAGCGGATTATGTTTAGATGAGAGTCTAATATCACTAATACTTTGCAGGATGCATTCTGTGAGCATCCTATTAGACTTGCCTACATAGAAAGAAGGACATAGCAAACACTGAGTAAGATAAATGACATTTTTGCTGCGGCAACTCGCATATAAAGCTGGTTGATGTTGGAAACAGTTCCTCATCTTAATATACTTACAGGCCTTATAATGCCTGCATGGAAAGGTGCCTTGTTTCATAGTTGCAAATATTTTTTTTTCATTCCATTTATCTTTACATAACATCCATTTTAAATTCAGGTTATTCCTAAAACTGAATCTAAGGACATCTCCAACAATCTCCTTCAGGCTATCATCTGATAGCAATATTTTCCAGTTGTCCCTAATAATATTACAATTATGTTTCATGCTGTTGTTATACCTCAACGTTATTCTCAAAGGTGCTTTAGCTGAATGAGTTGCATTCACCATTGAACTTTGTTCATTATACCAAGGTCTACCCACTGACTCCCTTAAAGCCTTAGTCTTTGGTTTCATCATCCCTATATTTGAGTTATTATAGCCACAGGCCTTAAAACACATGTCAAGTACTTCTATTTCTTTTCGGAAGACTTAATCATCAGTGCATAGCCTTGATGCACATTGCATCTGTCCTTTTATGATATTAGGAATTATATATTTGGGATGCATGCTATCCCTAGCTAACAAGTTGTTCTTCCAACATGATTTTCTATACATCCTTGTTTCTATCTGCCCATCACTCCTCATAAGTAATTTCACATCAAGGAAGTTGATCTCTTCCTTTGACATATGTAATGTGAACCTTAGGAATGTGGTAGTGGTCTCTAAGAACTGCAGAAAAGACATTAAGTTCTCTTTGCTGCCATCCCACAGAATAAATACATCATCCATAAACCTTTTATAAAAAGCCAGATGCTCTATCCATGGATTCAGCTGAATGAAAACCATCTAATCTTCCCAATAAGCCAAAACCAAGTTTGCATAAGTATTGGCAAATGTGATGCTCATGGCTATACCCCATCATTGCCAAAACAATTTATGACAAAATATAAATACATTGCTTTCCAATACAAGTCATAAAAGCAAATCTATCTGTAATATCTGAGAAGAATCCCATTGTCCACGCTTCTGTAAAAAGCATCTCAATGTTTTCAAGCCAAAATCATTAGGGAAGATGGTAAACAGACTGTTTTCATCTAAAGTAACCAATAAAGATCTTTTGCTAGAACTTAGTACAAATAAACAACTGGACTGGTATTCCACCACAGGAGTTGTTAGTTGAAAGAGCACGTTGTGTGTATCCAAACCTGGATATAAGAAAGCAGCCTTGGCCTTTAATACTAAAGATACAATCCTACCAGCAGAAGGAGTTGATTCTGACAAAACTGTGGCAGAAGTACAAAGTACTAAAAGTGGGAGACAGCAGAGTGCTTGTGAATAATGATTACTCATTGTACACCAGAGAGAAGAGAGGCAAATTTATTCCACTATTCAGGGAATGTTGAGATGCAGATGTGAGACTTACCCAACTGTCTTCAAGGTATTCTTCCCTGGAGGGACAAAATCATTTTTTGATGAAGTACATGCTAAGCAGAAAATACAAAAGTTTGTCCAACACAAAGTAAGCTGTGAAACAGAAGGAGATTTTGCTTCTTGTTCTTCTGGTAATAAAGACCACAGATGGACTGTATCTGTGAAACCTTTTCAACATTTTCAATGGAAAATGTTGTAGAGAAGGAAGGGAACATGACAGCTGAAGGATCGAGAGTACATTGGAAATGAAGCAGAGACAGGATTATTGAGATGAACAGTAATAAAACCAGTTACTTAATATGGGATTAGAATGCAATAATTATATTTGTGAAATTTGACAAAACAAGAAAATCTGGAAATATTGGACTTTTTCAGAATTTGTTGTTTTTTTGTGGGACTCTAAAGCATATGCCCCACTTCATGTCATTAATGTACAGAAAATGCTTTGGGGAGGGGAAGAGGACAGAGAAAGTTAACTGCAAGTAAAGATTTTTTTCTTAAATAGTACTGGTTTTGTGGCATGTGGTTTTCTTTACATGCTAAAGTAATTTTTCTTTCAGTTATTTTTAACTGTAATGGGGATTGGAAACAGGTGCTGCTGTTTATTTTTTTCTTTTCTTTTTCCCTTCTTCTCTCTTCCTTATTGTTCAGTTTTAAGAAATGTAGGCACTGTAATGTAAAAAAGGCCTAGTTAAAAAGCATGATAAAAAAAATGAATGTGCTTTTTCTCTTTCTTGCATGGAAGAATGACTGGATTAAAGATCTTG
Organism: Protopterus annectens; assembly: GCF_019279795.1. Classification (NCBI taxonomy): domain Eukaryota; kingdom Metazoa; phylum Chordata; order Ceratodontiformes; family Protopteridae; genus Protopterus; species Protopterus annectens. The sequence goes on along the minus strand of NC_056732.1, from coordinate 627,962,037 downwards.
GATTGATTAAGTAACAAGCTTTAAGAGAGAGGAAGTAAATGAAAAAGAACATTGAATATTATCAGGCTTTTTCTGGCAAATACATGTATGTTTACTAACAGTCCTGCAGCTGGTCTTCATGTTTCCATGGTAACAATCTGATAAAGAGAATCTGGCTGTCTTATTCTCATGTCGCCATGGAGACAATCTGATAAAGTGAAACTGGTTACATTCTGGTAGAGAGTGATGAGTTAAAACAAAAACTCATTGGCCTATCACTCCACAACATTGACTGTGTCAGAGTTGTCACAGTTTCCTGTTCCTTACCTTACTGTGGAACTCCATCTGAATGTTTGTATTGGTTTCATATGGAAAGCTCCAAAGTATATTCATATGACAATTGATCATATGTTTAATGCTCAGCTGGTTTCTCCTTAATTTGGGGATCCATTGCTCTATCCTGTAGTGATGTCATCAAAGTTAGATTTTTCTACACTAAATACTTCACTTTGCAGGTAATCCATAGCCTTAGTTTCTATTTCTCCAACTTCTCCATTACTAATCCTCTTTTCTATTTTTCCTCTTTGTTTTCTTACTTTTTGTATTGGCCAACAAACTTGTATGCAGAGCTCATTGTAAATGGAGCCACCTATACTGAGCCAGAAGATGCTGCAAACCTACCGGCCAACAAATTCAGCTCCAACTTTACCCCTCTCTCCTCATCAACCTTCCTTTAGGAAATACCACCAAATATAACTCCCCCTGCTATCACTAGGGATCATGTCCTTAATTCCCTCTCTAAGCTCTCTAAGGCCAAGAACACTGCATCAGTGAGCACAGACAATATCCCAGGATGCCTTCTAAATAGGATAAAATATGACCTATCAGGCCATCCAGAATTGCTGTTTAACTGTAGCCTCCAAAAACATTTCATGCTTCATGAATGGAGAACAGCAACAGTCATCCCTCTACACAAAGGTGGGCCATCTACAGACCCTGGAAAGTACAGACCCATGTGTCTCATTAGTCTCATATACAAAGCCATGGAAAGAATTATCATGGAAATTATCAATAATTACATAGGAAGCCTATAGACACTGGACCCAACTTATTTTGGCTTCATCAAGGGCAGGCCATGCTTACTCATCCTGGTGGACTTCTTTGAGAAGGTTACCAAAGCAATGGATGAGGGCAAAATGGTTCACACTGCCTACCTTGACCTGGCCAAGGCATTTGACACAATTCCACACTCGGGCGTTGTTGATAAACTTAAGGGGTTAGGTACAAACCCTTATGTTACCTGCTGTATAGCCAGCTGGCTCACAGACAGGACCCAGGAAGTTAGAACTGGGGAGTCCACCACTACAAAGAGGCCTGTCACAAGTGGTGTCCCTCAGGGATCAGTCCTTGGACCACTCCTTTTTGGCATTTACTTTTCTAAAGTCAAGACCAATGTCAATGGTCTCTGGCTGACTAAATTTACTGATGATTGCAAATTAGGAGCTGTCATTGAATCGCCCACCAACACAAATGTTCTACAGAAAGGTCTGACACAGACAAACAACTGGTTCCAGAGTCACATACTAAAAGTAAATGCAAGGAAATGCATAATAGTATTCTTTGGGAAGTCAGCCACTCCTGGTAACTATTATATTGACAACACACCCCTAAGAGTTGACCCAGTAGTCAAGGCCTTGGGGACACACATAGACAGTAATCTAGCCTTTGACCATCACATGTCTACAGTAGTGAGGAAAGCATTTTATGTTGTGTAACTTATAAACAAAGGTAAGGCATCTAGTCCAAAGAGATCATTGTTCCACTGTATTCTGCATTAATCAGAACTGTCATTGAGTAAAATGACCCCTTTGGTATGTACCTATCCAGGCAAATCCAGCAACTGGAACATCCACAGAGGTTCCTCACTAAATTAATACAGGGCATCAGTAACATGTCTTATGCAGACCACCTCAAGGCCCCATCCCTGTATTCTGTCTCCTACAGACTGTTGAGGGGAGATCTATGCCTGGCATACAAGGCATTGTCAGACCCCACTCTGATGGACTTGCTGCATATCCACAAAAAAAAAACAGCACCAGAATTACCTGTTCTAAAGACTTAAACCTTGCCTGTGATATAAATAGGACCTGCTGGATAGACAGGTATATATCCCAGACACTACCCCTTCTCTGGAACAGGCTCCCCATCCATGTGAATGACAGTTCCTCCCTAACCCAATTCAAGTGCAACTTGGACAATTGAATGGGTAATAGGAAATTCATCCCTGGTTTGGCACTTATGTCTGTATTGGACACAGGCAACCTGTAAATGGTTCATATCCCAGGCCCCTGCTTACATTTGTCAAGGATACCAGAACTTGTCAGAGATTTGGGATGCATGGCTAGACTTAAAAAGACCCTTGTGGTTGTTAGCCTAGTTAACACCTATGAACCTATGAGAACACATAAAGATGGCTATGATCAGAGGTTTGATCATAAATGTTTGTACTATGTACTATCTGTTACAAGGAAAAAGTGTAAGAGTTTGATGGTTTTACCAGCTTTCAAAGCACTGAAGAAGTGCTTTTGGCCTTAGCAAGTGCCACCAGGACCTGCTCCCTGTTGATAGTTTGGTGGAGATATGCTAGAAGGGTTTCACAGTGGGTAGTGTGGGGCAGTGGTGGGTGAAGCTAGAGTTAACTTTATCATACAGTTCATTCACTATGTCGCCCTGGTCAATGAAGGTTGTGCCATTTACCACCAGTAAGGTTTCTTTCATACCTGAAGAAGGCCTTGTAATTGTCCTTAGCCAGAGAGGCTATCCTGAATTCATTATCGGCTTTGTTGGACTTTATTAGACCTCTTAGTTTCTTGTTTAGTTGAATCAGAGAGATCTTGCCTTTATGAGAGTTGCTGCTTCTGATTTTGGCCATGACTTTTCTTTTGTGATATACTCTCATAAGGTAAGGATTCCACCAGAGGGGTTTGATTTTGGTGTTAGATCTGGGCTTACTTCTAGTAGGCATGGCAGCTTCAATGTAGTTATTTTCTTGTTTGTACAGGGTTCCTATGAATAATTCTGCATTAAGTGCTGCATTCTTGGGGTTTGTGGGGAGCCATGAAGTTTGACAAACTGTTACTTAATAAGAAGCAGTTTGCTTTATAATAGTTCCTAACTGTAATGGGTTTAGTTGGGTTTCCAGACTGATTTTTATTTTGAGGGAGGCAGCTTTGTGGTCCAATCTGACTAACAAGGGCATGACATGGGGGAAGGGTGTAATGCTATCCCATGTTGGTGAGTACTAGATCCAATATGTTTGATCCTCTGATTGGAGTGCTCACTCTCTGGTCGAGGGTATTTGTATTGATAAATTCTTGAAAACAGTGTGTCTGTGAGCTACAGGCAGCATACATTTCCCAGTATATAGAAGTAGTTAAAGTTTCCATGTATAAGGTATTTGATGAGTGCCCTAGTAGGTCTAGGTAAGAGTTGTGAGATTTGTCATAGAGAGTGACCTGTAGCTGGCCAGGACATGGTAAGGAACCTATGGTGACTTGGACGTGGGTGAACTCCAGAGCATCATCCTGTTTAACTAACCTGAAGATGTTTTTATTGCTAATGTAGACTGAGACAGCTTTATCTTTAGCTCCTGTCTTTGCTGTTATTGTTGATCTAAATGTGTGGAAGGCACTGTAGCCTTGCACTGCCAAAGTTCTTTCTGTGACTTTAGACCAAGTCTCAGTAACAGCAAAGATGTTTACATTCTCCAATGTGAGGGGAGCTTGTAGGGTGTGGAACTTCTTTTTTAGGCTCCTAATATTGAACAAGACCTTAAGGTTCCCTTGAGTTTCTTTTTTTTTCTATATTGGCACTTTTGTGATTTTGTCATTGCCTAAAACAGACTCTAAGGGGCTGGATAAAGTTTTAGCCAATATCTGAAAGTCCAAGGAGGACAGGTGCAGACCATCCTTGGCAAAGAAACATGGTCTGTTAACCATGTTTTCCCATTTGATAGCTATTGGATCCCCCAGGAGTGTCACTGGAAACTAAACCAGTTATTAAAATCAATCCTTTTCTCTTGATATTATGGTATCATCCTTGGTGATGATAGAATGCTGCTCAATGCAAGGCATGTACCTGTCTGTGACACATATTCAGACAGATTCATGATGTCTCTTCTCAGATAGTCAAGGGAGGTATGTCTCAGGTCATTTATGCTCACATGGAGTATAATATAATCATACTGGTAGCTGTGGTGCAGAGACTTGAGTGCATTCTTGATATCGTGGATCTTAGTTTTGTATAGGCAACTAACCATTATCTTCTCCTAGTTCAGCCTGGTGAGATGGGAATCTGTGTATTGTAAAACAGAATCACCTATGACAAGAGTACTAGGTAAAGTCTTTGCTTGCATTGTGGGCTTTGTCCTTGAGGCATCATTAGGTGTAGGCTTATGTGTGGTGTTAGACATTGCTTTTGGTGTGTGCTTTAGTGATTGCTGAATATAGATATTGCTGTTTGATGGCTTGGGTGGTCTTTGAGACTTGGGGAGGTTTAGCTTAAGTGCCTCAGCATGAGAAGGTTTATATGCATGGTGAGCAGTATGTGTAAAGGATGCAGTGTGTCTGTTTTCAACAACCTTGTTTGTTAGTGAGATTTTGCCTACAAGGAAGTTATGTATGTGCATCTCTTGCATACTATGTTAGTTTCTTTGAAGATTAAAAGGTTGTCTGAGTACATGAGACAATTGCTACATTGTGACAGAAGACCCATATCTACCAAGCTGGTCCCAAAGACATTAGGAAATTGAATATCCAAGTTGTTCAGAATCTGTATTAGAGTTGGGCTATTATGGTTTAGGGACTTAGTATTACAGGGGTCACCTAAGTGGTGTATATGGTTAATGCTAGATATTAGTGGTATGATCTTGTATTAGTAATGTTTGATGCACTAATTAGCTGCCCTAAGGTTAGTTCCACAGAAAGCATTTCTGTGTTACAGATTAAAATTCTAAATACTAACTTTATAGGTGTGTTACTATACAGGGTACTGCTAACCACTGTTCCATTATGAACATCTCTGCATAAACATGCCTAATTTATAACAAAATGAAAAAAGCTAAAAACTAACTCCAGTGTCATCTGGCCAACAAACAACCACACTTTGAGCTCCCTGAAGTGTTTCCCAGCTCAGAGAGATCAGGTAAACACCCTTTGAAACAAAATGTATGATTCTAGAACTTCTTAATGTAAAAACAGAGCAAAAGCAGCTCCCATGGGCAAATTAACACCAAACAACTAAGTTCGTACAAAACACTCTGGCTGATGAAACAATCTCAATTTAAGGTTCTTTATGTGTTTCCCAACTCAGACAGACCAGGCTACCTTACTACTACCATTAGAATAGCAGTCCCAGTCATCTTAATGTATTAACACATTTTGGTTAGCCAGAAGTGAAAGATTACCAAATAGCTACAACAAGTAATTGCCATTTTAACCCCCCCCCCTCCATTAAGTTTCCCAACTCAGAAGGACCAGACTACCTTTCAACTGCCTTGAAGGCTTGTGTGGAGAGCCGAGACGTTAGAGCTGTGTTTTTATTAAATATTGGTGGAATTACTGGCTGGTTGTCTTTGTTTGCAGTTTGGTTTGTGTTTTTTTCATTATCTTTCAACTGCCACTAAAATTGCATGCCCAGTCTTCTTAATGAAAAAAAAAACATACATTAGTTAGCCAAATGTAAAAATGTATCAGAAACAAATCAAATAACTAGCTACAAAACATTAATTCTCACTTTAAGCCTCCCTGTGTGTTTTCCAGCTTGGACAGACCTGGCCAGCTGTCAACTCCCACTAGAGTTGCAGTCCCAGTATTCTTTATATAAAGATACACTTTAGTTAGCCACAACAAGTAATTCTCACTTAAGCTTACCTACCATTCTACTGCCACTAGAATTGCAATCCCAGTCTTCTTAATCTAAAAACACACTTTAGTTAGTCACAGTTGACACATGTAGCAATTGCCTCATGTACACAGGCAACCTTCTCCTCCTACCACCCAACATCACAACCTGTGAGAGATGCACTTATCTAGCCAAACTGGAGATAAAGCTCTTTCCAACCAAGACTGAACTTGACAGTCAAGAGGAGAAGGTAAACACTTGCACCACACCACAGTCATCACATAGTCCCACTAAACCTACACCACCAAAATCCACACATAGAAACACAAAAACATTCACGGAGGCTCTCAATAATAATATGCTCAAGCAACAGAAACCTCCAAAGCAGAAATGCAAGCAACCTCCACCCCCCCAACACAACCCAAATGACACATAGCCCACAGACTCAGTGTGCCACTCAACCACAGCCCATAAGGCAAAACAATGTACCCAACACACTAGTCATAGGTGACTCTATAGTCAGGCACACTGATGACCCACTCACCAGGCTAAACAAGGAGAAGGTTACTGTCAGCTGCCTAACTCTGTCATTGTCCATGTTGGTGAGAATGACCTGAGATGTACATCCCTGGACTACATGAAAAGAGACATGGAAGAACTCTCCGATCTTGTAGCCCAGGCAGGTATGACCCTAGCCCCGAGTAGCATCCTGCCATTGCCCAGAATAATACTGCAGTACAAGGACAAAGTGATTGACCTCAACAATTGGCTAAGCTTCTGGTGTCATTCTAAGGGGATCCAGTATTTGTCTGCCTGGGAAGACATGGTCGACAGACCACGATGCTTTGCCAGAGATGGCCTGCATCTGTCACCCCTGGGATTCTGGATACTGGCTAAGGCTCTTGCTGCCCCTATAGTGCCTTTTTTAGGCAAGGTTCAAATGACAAACTCACCACTGTAACAGGAACAGGCATGCAAAAACTGAGTGTAATGCTACTCAATGCTAGAAGTCTAAACCTCAAAATGCACTCCCTCGAGGCACTCCTTAAAATGGAGAGCATCGATATCTGTGTAATGACTGAGATCTGGTTCAAGGCTCCAGACAGCATCCCTGCATTACCAGGCTATAACTCATACCACACTTTTCAGGCACCTAACCTGGACCAGAACACCAAAGGCAGAGGTGTGTCCATATTCATTAAGGATATCCACACCTTCAGGCTAGTTGCTCAGCATAATGCATCCGAGGTTATCCAAGTGCAACTAACTCTTGGCAAAACTGCAATCCAAATTGTAGCTTGCTACAGATCACCAACCATGCCCCAGGATTCCCACTCCTCTTTTCTTGATATACTGTAAAATATTAGGGTTCGACCAAACAACCTAATAATGGGCGATTTCAACTACCGCACCATTAACTGGGAAAATTACTCATGTACCAACTCCTTCAATCAACGCTTTCTGCAATTCATAAATTCCAATGCCCTGGATCAACTTATCCACACTCCCACCAGGGGCAACAATATTCTAGACCTAGTCATTACCAACATGAGTGACCTGAAGTTCCACACCTGAAGTAAAATCCTCGTTGGACAGATCCGACCATAAGCTAATCACCCTAGATATCCACATCTCACCACCACACCCCATTAAGGAAATCATGGTAAAAAATGTCTCCAAAGCCAACTTAATGCTTCTTAAGACAGAAGTGGTGATCTGCATGACACCCATACAGATGGACAATACAGTTGTGACTGCTGAATCCTACACAGATGCAATCTATAAGCACTTACATGAGTGCATGGATCGTGCTATCCCAAACAGAACCAAGACGCTATCCTCCAAAAAAAGGAAGCCAATCTGGTGGTCCCCTGTCATAAACAAACTGTACAACAGAAGGAAGAAACTGTTGCAAAATCCCATGAGTGGAGGAGTTCCCTAGTCAGCCTCAGTAAGAAGCTGAGATCCCTTATAAGATCCTCCAAAGCTAGCTATGAAAAAAAAATTGCCACTGATTCTTGGGATAACCACAAAACATTCTAAAGCTATGTCAAGAATCTCAATGGCAACACCCAGATCTGCTCTGAGTTACAGCACAATGGCATGAAAATTACAGAACCAACTGATATTGCCAATGTCCTGGCAGATAGATTCAGTGCTAACTTTACCCCTCTCTCACCCCCTAAAGGGCCCATAACTATACAGAAAGAATGTTGAGTCCCTGTAATCACAACTACGCAGGTAAAAGCTGCAATCTCTAAAGCCAAAAACACAACATCCCAGGCTGCATTTTACACGAACTTCAGAACGAACTGGCTCCACACCTAAGCAGCATGTTCAATCATAGTCTCACATCAGGCTTTGTGCCCAGTGAATGGCACACAGCAACAGTTATCCCACTCCACAAAGGGGGAGCCACCACTGATCCCAGGAACTATCGCCCTATTAGCCTGATGAGCCTGGTCTGTAAGGCCATGGAACGTATCATCATGGAACTCATAAACAAAGACATTGGTAACCTCCAAACTTGGACCCCACCCAGTTTGGGTTTGTGAAAGGCAGATCATGCCTCCTGAACCTGATCAACTTCTTTGAGGCAGTCACCAAAGCTGTAGACAAGGGTAAGGTGGTTCACACAGCCTATCTTGACCTCACCAAGGCTTTTGACACCATCCCTTATTCTGGAATTATAGCTAAACTCACTAAACTAGGTATAAATCCCTATGTCACAAGATGGGTTGCCAATTGGCTCACTGACAGAACCCACACTGTAAAAGTTGCAGACTCCAAATCTGACTTCAAACCAGTGACAAGTGGTGTACTACAGGGTTCAGTCCTGGGACCTCTCCTGTTTGGTATCTACTTCTCTGAAGTACAGGCTAACACAGAAGGCCTTTGGCTAATGAAGTTCAGAGAAGACTGCAAACTAGGAGCTATAGTTGAGTCCCCAAATGATGTGGACATCCTGCAGAAAGGCCTCACTGAGACAGATGCCTATTGTCAGAGCCATGGCCTCAAGTTCAATGCCAAAAAGTGGATTGTCATCCCCTTTGGTAAAAACTCTGTACCCATGAACTTCCACATAGGCGGCAGTCTACTTAATGCCGAATGTGTGATGAGACCTGGGGACCCAGGTTGACAGTAGTCTCTGCTTTGATAATCACATCGCCACAGTAGTCAGGAAATCCTTCGACGTGGCACACCTCATCACAAAAGGGTTCTCATCTAGGAAAAGAGAGGTCATTGTTCCCCTCTACTCAACACTCATTAGACCCATTATAGAGTACAACGCTCCTTTTGGAACATGACATCTGCAGCAGCTGGAAAGGCCACAAAAGTACCTCACAAAGAGGATCACTGGCTTCAAACAGATGCCCTACACTGACCGTCTCAAAAAATTCCAGCTTTACTCTGTAGCATATCGCCTACTCTGTGGTGATCTCTGCCTAACATATAAAGCTATGTCAAACCCAGAGCTGTTGGACATGCTACACCTAATGAAATCCCAATCCCTCTGAGCTACACAGTCTAGGGACCTAAATCTTGTCACCAGAATAAACAGGACATGCTGGAGGGATATATTCCTGTCCCAGAGACTTCCCATACTCTGGAACAAGCTATCCATCTATGTCAAGCAAAGTTCCTCATTAGCACTCTTCAAGAAAAATCTTGATAAGCGGATGGGAAATAGGAAATACACCCCGGGGATCACTTCTGTGGCTCTGGTCGACAGGGGCACAGGAAAATAACTTTCTTGGGTGGCGTAAGCCAGGGAACCTTGTTGGCTAGGCTTTACATAGGCCATTGGGCCGATAGCCTAGTACCTGCCTATGAACCTATGAACAAGTAATTACATGGCAATTCAAAGGCAGACAAGCCAGCAATGAGAAACGTGCACTTTAAGGCAATTTCAGAATACACTAACAGTCTAAGGGGAGGGCCTTCCCAGTTTCTTCAGTCAGTAATCAGTAAGATGAGCAGAGGAGATAACTAAGGCTGGGAGGAGCTTTTAGGGCCAGATATACAGAAGATGAGCCTGGGAGGAGCTTCCAAGGCCAGATATACAGTAGGGGTGGGCAGGTCAAAAGTCTCCAAGTTTGAAAGCACAACAGGAAAAGGGTATGTGGAGAACAAATTCAGAAGAGAGATTGTAAAAATGCAATGACAGCCCACTCAGAGCACCCAGGCACAGCACAGAAACCACTTGAAAAGCACTCTAGAGTATGAAAATGCCTTAAATTAGTAGTTTTAACTTCAGATAAAAAAGAAACAACACAGAAAACTGATATAAATCTTGTATGAAATTTTACATAGTTGCCACTTAACAGATTCCATGACTGTTGGTCATGCAAGAATTGCAGTTTATCTAGAGTGATCATAGCCATATTTTTCATATAAACTTTATAAACAGTGTGATCAGGTTACACAGCTTGGTTTAGGAAGTCTATAGACTATTTCAATTACACCTTATTTGGCCTCATTACTGTTTTCCTTTCTCCAGACACAGGCCATGAAAAATCATGGCAGCCCTTTTGTGGCTCTCAGCTAATTTCTTTTTCCATTGCACACACTTTCCTTCTTCCATTATTAGCCACCAGATAATAAAATCTATGTCCAATAAGTAACTTTTCTTACAATATCCTTTTTAACGTTTGATGAAATGGAGCAACTTGAGGAAGCAACCAATTTCACCAAGCACCAAACACGTGTTCAAAATTCATTCACGTGTTTACAGTGAAAAGGCTCTTTTTCAATCATCAATCTGTATGATTACAAATGAATGACATATATTTATAGTGATTCTAAACAAAGCTTTGTTAATTTTTTAAATTAACTACGCATTTTCATCTTTGTGCACTCTTTGTGCACTTTAGGTATTTTTCTTTTTCTTTTTGGGTCTACTTAGGTGTATTACACTAGTAATTCATATAAACATTTTCTAAGTCTAAGGATAGTATGTGCTACCTTTTATTTTATTTAGGACAATATTCAAAGCATGAAAATTTATGCCAAATTGATCTTGTAAATAACAAATTTATTTTTTAAACCAATAGCCAAAAAAAAAAAAAAAGATAGGGCACTGAATGGATAAATGTGGTTGCAAGATTATCTTGATTCACAAACCTGAGTCAACCTAACATTACACAGCATACATAGGGATAGAACCCTCACAGATATCAGACAGAGGGCATACAGAACACACCAACACTTCCTGCCTCCCATTCCTGAACTGTTTCTGTATCAGCTGCCAGCTAGTTAGCATGTGTTTTGTGGCTGAATATGGCAATGGTAATACCACAGATACCTTTAGGGATAATTACACTGCAGCAAATCTGTTAGACATAATGCAAGCAATACAATGCATTTTGATAGTACTTTGTGTGTTGAAATTGAAGATGTCAGTAAATGCCACTGTCTAGGTAGCTTGATAGTGCACTGATAGCTGTGAACAACTGAGAATACACAGTGCTGCAGATATTATGGATCAATTTCCATATTTGAGGGGACTGGGCAGAGGCAGCCCTGCACTGGACACACATGCATAGACAGAGATATACAGACAGACAGATGGATAGACACACATGCATATGCATGTGTTGTGTGCATGCTGGGTACATTGCTATTCTGTTTATCAACTCCTTTACACACTGGTGACGTGTCTGTCTTACACCTAGTACTATGTGTATCTGTGTAACTCTTTCTCTCTCTCTCTCTCTCTCTCCATATATATATATATATATATATATATATATATATATATATATGGGTCTAGGACTATTCACTGAAAGCACATTTCACTGAAACACATTTCAATGAAAGTTATATATGGCCTTTTCCCCACTGTTGTGCGAACCTGGAGTTAGTATATATAGTAAGGGGGAGTGTGGGGGCATAGCCCCCCCACCTATTTTAAATATTTTGAACTATATAGATGGATACTTGCAATTCCAATAAATTACTCTTTTCTGAACTTAATATATATCCAAAATATGTGGGGGGCGTAGCCCCCCACACCCACCTTACTATATATACTAACTTCAGGGTCGCACAACAGTGGGGAAAAGGCCATATATAACTTTCAGTGAAATGTGTGTCAGTGAATTGTGTTTTCAGTGAATTGAGCTTTCAGTGAATTGTGCACAGTCAAATGTGTTTCAGTGAAATGTGCTTTCAGTGAATAGTCTTAGACCCATATATATATATATATATATATATATATATATATATATATATATATATATATATATATGTATGTATGGAATAATGTAAAATAATTGGTGCCACAAAATATTGCATCCCACTTATCACCCATCAAAGACTGAAAACTAGTTAGCAACCACAAAAGGCCATGCTAAAATACATGCAACTAACATTACTTTTTTTTTCAGGGAGCAAACCAACTACACCTCAGCTACTCCCTGCCACTAAACTGTACCAACAACAAAACTGCACAATGGTATGAAAAGGGCATGTTCCCCAGCATCACTATTGCACCCATTTTATATATATATATATATATATATATATATATATATATATATATATATATATATATATATATATATAATGCATATCTGCACTTAGGAATGCAGGAATACTACTTGGTAAGTGATCACAAGGACCATAAGATGCTTATCCACCTCTCCATATCCACTTTTAAGTAAACATACATAAAGGTTCGTGCCTCCCTTTTCATGCACTCAGTAGTGCTCTCCTTCCACAATGTCGACATGTAATACTGATGTTCATTTTACTGCAGAGTGTTGGATTGTGTGAAATGGTTGCTGGGTTTCCTTTTTCCTTCACTGTACTTCATTGTAATGTAACAGTGCCTATGACATAGAAAAGAATGGGGAGTGGGGGGACACAGATTTTCCCCTCACTAAGCTGGACAAAGAGAAGGTCACGGTCAGCTGCCTATCTGGTACCAGGATAAACCAAATTATGCATGTATATAAAGAGAGATGCGATGGAGCTTTCATATTATGTGTCCCAGGCAGGTATGTCCCTAGCCCTAAGCAGCATTCTTCCCTCACCCAGGATGATACCACAGCACAAACAAAAAATGATTTACTTCAACAATTGACTTAGCTTCTGGTGTCAAGTCCTCGGATGATATGGTCATCCGACAACACTGCTTTGGCAGAGATGGTCTTTACCTGTCACCTCTAGGCTTTAGGTTGCTGGCAAAGGTACTTGCCTCCCCCATAGTGCCTTGTTTAGTCAATGGTGTAAAAACAAAATTCCAGACGTAAAAGTATCCTCCAGAAAAAAACTCAGGGCTATGCTGTTTAATGCCAGGAGTCTACATCAGAAACTGCACTCACTTGAAGCAGTTCTCACCCTGCAAGATGCTTATATCTGCGTAGTCACAGAGACCTGGTTCAAGGCCTCAAAGAATACGCCAGCCATGCAGGGCTATAATGCCTTCCACACATTCAGACCACAGGAGGAGTATCCATCTTCATTAAAGACATATATATATATATATATATATATATATATATATATATATATATATATATATATATATACCTCTAGAATGTTTAAACAGTATGATTCCCTAGAGTTACTTCAAGTCCAACCAACTATAGGAAAGACCCCCTCCAAGTCATTGTTACCTATAGCTGCCCCACCATGAACCACGAAAAACACACAGCCTACCTGGAAATACTTGATTCCCTCTTAATATAGCCAAATATCCTAGTCATGGATGACTTTAACTATCCTTCCATTGACTGGGTAGCATATATGAGCACAAACGCACTCATCCAAAGGTTCCAGAACTTTGTTAACGCAAATGTTCTGTAGCAGATAGTCAGCACCCCACAAGAGCTCCAACATCCCTGACATAGTGCTCACCAACATGAGGGATCGCTGCAACACCACATGTATGGGACCCTTCCTAGTAAAGTTTGATGGTAAATCAGTCTCTTTCAAAGTAATGATCATATCTGACCTACCCTCAGGATCAAAAAGGTTAAAAAATTTCTCCAAAGCAAACTATAGCCTACTGAGCGATGACATTAGTAGTTTCAGTCCCCCTGCCAACACTGACTGCAATGACCCCTATACTGAGGTGTATACAAATATCCTGTATAAATACCTATATAAATGTATAGATTCAGCCATACTGGAATGGACCAAATCAACATCCTCAAGAAAAAATAAGCCACCCTGTTGGACATCCAGCATAAATAGGTTGTACAATAAGAGAAAGAAACTGCTGTCAAAAACAAGAGTGAACAATCCTAGCAAAAGAAGAACTCCTTCCAAAGCATAAACAAGCAGATTAGACATCTTATAAAGTCCTCTAAAGCTAATTACAAAACTAAATTAGCAGCCCTAGCTAAGGTAAATCACAAATCATTCTTTAGCTGCATCTGAAATCTAAAAGGGAAGCCCAGCTTTGTGCCAAACTAGCTGTGGATGTTACCACTTATACTGAACCTGAGGAGGTCACCCACCTGCTAGCGGACAGGTTTGGTGAAAACTTCACCCCCCTGTCCCCACCAGTCATACTCCATAACATACCTGTCATCAGTCTTCTGCCTAATATCTTCAGAGAGGAGGTGATAGTCGCACTCTCCAAGTCCAAAAAATAGCGTCTGTTGGACAGGACAACATCCCAGGCTGCTTATTTAATGGTCTAAAAAAAGAAGTTATGTACTTACCATAACGTTCCATGTGAGTTGTTCATCTCACCTTCATTCTTACAGATGTGCCTACTACAAAGCTCAAGGTCTTCAGACAGCTCAAGGCCAAGTCCCTATCCCATGATGCACCTAGAGTTACCTCAGATCTTGTTTGCTGCGTATAATAATACCATGTGTCATTCTATCACTCTTTAAGAGAGAGCCATAGAAGGGTTGAGCAGCCAGGAAGAATCTAGCATCTCAGTCCTCAAAAAGCCTTGGGGGGGGGTAGGAGGGTGGGAAGTAAGAATGAAGGAGAGATTAATAACTCACGTGGAACGTTATGGTGAGTACATAACTTCTTTATGTGACGTTGTTCATTCTCGCTGTTCATTCTTATAGATGGGTAGTGTCTCAAGCACCATCTTTTTCGGATGGCTCACGGGAGTATGTTTTTCAGGAGAGTAGACACAGAGACCCTGTCCCTGGAGGCCCTGTCCACTTTGTAATGAGTGATAAAGGTATGAGGTCTTGACTAAGTGGCTACTGCACAGATGTTGTCTATAGGAAGTCTAGCAGAAAAGGTAGAGGATGTAGACACTGCTCTGGTAGAATGAGCCTTAATTTTGTGATGTAAGGGCATATTAGCAGCTGAATAAACAAATGTGATACAATCAGATAACCACTTAGACAGAGTTGTTTTTGCCACTTGCATACCTTTTCTGAAATCCGAAAAGGAAACGAAAAGCTATTCTGATTTCCTGAACTCTTTTGTTCTATCCAAGTAAAATCTGAGCTGTCTATGAACATCAAGCTTGTGCAGCATATACTCTAAGTTTCTGGTGTGTTTGGGGAAGAACACTGGCAAATTTATAATTTGGTTAAGGTTAGTTTCAGTAGAAACTTTGAGCAAAAATGAGGGATTAGTTCACAGTGAGACTCTGTCAGCATGGAAAATCAGATAAGGAGGCTTTATGGACAAGGCTTGAAGTTCTGATACTCTGCGGGCAGAAGTGATGGCTACTAAAAAGGTAGTCTTCCATGACAAATATTTCAAAGCACATGAGGAAGCTGGTTCAGAAGGAGGGAGAATAATGCGTGAAACCATAAAATTTAGATTCCATGGGGTATAAGGGGATTTCACTGGTGGTCTGAGATGAAAAGTCCCTTTGAGAAAGGCTTTGGATAGTTTGTGTGACATTATGTTCACTCCTTCAAATCTAAGGTGAAAATTAGAGTTAGCAGCAAGTTGAACCGGAACTGTTGCTGCTGCAGCTCCTTTGTTGATCATAGTCAAGAACTCTAATATGGAGGCAATAGGGGCTTGGTAGGGATCAATGTTATTTTGAGAGGCCCATATAGAAAACATTTTCCATTTGCTAAGGTATAGCTTCCTAGTAGAGGATTTATGAGAAGATATTAGAATCTGCTGCATTTCATTTGAAAGGTTATGGAACCTGGCTATGTTGGGAACTGGAGCAGCCAAGCTGTCAGCTTCAGAGAATGAAGAGGGGATGAAGTTCCCCCGACGAGTGCGTCAGAAGATCTGGAAGTGGGTCCAGAATCCAAAGGTCCTCCAGTTGATGAAGTCGAAGGAAGGGGAACCCAATCTGATGAGGCTAATGAGATGCTATTAGAATGATGGTCCTTCCCAGGGCTTTTGCTTTCTGTAGTACTTTGGGTATCAAGGGAATTGGTGGCAATGCATAGAGGAGACCCAGAGGCCAATCGTGTACGAGTGTATTCCTTGCGGCTTCTCCCGGAGGGGGAATCTGGGCAAAGTAGCTTCTGCATTTCATGTTCATGTGTTTGGCAAAACGATCGCAGCAAGGCTGGCCCCACCTGTGGAAAATTCTCTCCGCTATTTCTTTCTTGAGGGACCACCTGTGAGGCCACAAAATAGCTCTGCTCAGCTTGTCTGCTATCACGTTGGATTTCCCTGAGATGTGCGTTGCTAACAGAAAGTACTGGGTGAATGTAGCCCATTGCCATACTCTCAGGGCCTTGTGACAAAGGAGGTAGGACCTGGTTCCTCCTTGTTTGTTCAAGTACCAGACCATTGACATGTTGTCCGTCTGAATTGCAATTGTTGCCAGAGGAAGAGAATCCTGGAAGTACTGTAATGCTAAAAGTACTGCTCTCATCTCCAGGACATTGATATGCCAATGTGTCTCCTGTTCAGTCCATGTGCTTTGGGCTATTCTTCCCTGAAAATGCCCACCCCCACCCTATCAGGGAAGCGTCCGTGGTCACTGTGGCCACTGGTGGGGGTAGAACAAAAGGATGACCTATCGTAACATGAAGAGAGGTCAACCACCACTGAAGATCCTTTTTGCATGTATTTGTGATCATTATAAGATGAGACATTGGGAATTCTTGGTAAGACCATTGAGTGAATAACAGCCACTGCAGAATCCACATGTGCATGCGACCAAATGGTATGGCTAATATTGCAGATGCCATCATGCCTAACAATTTTAGTACTTCTGATGCTGGAGCCTTGTCTTTGCATATGACATTGTGGACCTGCTGACGGAGTAGTAAGACTCTTTCTGCTGGAAGTCTCAACATGGTGGTGGTGGAGTCCACTTATGCTCCGATAAAAACAGTATGTTGTGTTGGCGACAAGGCAGATTTTTCTGAGTTTGTTGTAAAACCCAGATGACTGCAGAGATATAGAGTGGTGTCTGTGGCTTGTATGAGCTGATGCCTGGTGGTGGCGGTGAGGAGACAATCGTCCAGGTATGGAAACACCTGGAATTCTAAACATCTCAGGTGAGCTGTGACCACTGCCATAAATTTGGTGAACACTCTAGGGGCTGTAGTGAGACCAAAGGGCAGGGATTGAAACTGTTAATGATTGGATCTCAGCTGGAAGTGCAGATGATCCCTGGATGGTATGGCCATTTTTATGTGGTGGTACACATCTTGGAGATCTATGGAGCACATCCAATTGTCTTTCCCTAAAAAGGGAAGTATCGACTGAAGCGTGACCATCCGGAACTTCTCTTTCTTGACAGATCTATTTAGTCTGGTGAGGTCCAATAGAAGTCTCCAGTCCCCTGTCGTTTTTGGAACTAAAAAGAATCTTGAGTAAGTTCCGGAACCTATCTGGTCTGCTGAGACTGGTTGGATGACTCTTTTTTCTTAGCAACATTTGGACCTGTACTGTTGCCTGTTACCTGTAATTGGGTGGAATGTCCGGGATTTTTGTTGTCAATGGACGGGATGTGGTGAAAGGAATGAAATATCCTCTGTAAATGATACTTTGCACCCATTTGACATTTGTTATTTTGAGCCAGGCATCTGGATACAAGGATAAGTGACCCCTGACTGCCTCCATAGTAGGACAGTTGGGTCTCCTTTCAGGAGCGCTGGTAGGGCTTCCCAAAGAACTGATCTCTGTCACCCTGATTTTGCAGACCCCCTCTACTGTGAGGGCGGCGTCTTCCATTATTGCCCATTCCTCTGCCCCTGGATGGGGGGTTCACCACGTGTGTCCTGAAAGGCTCCATGGGTTTTTCGGAACCACATCTTTCATCCCCTTTGACCCTTGGGGTAGGATCTGGTAGGAGTGGAAAAACAGACTCCGATGGCAGACAGAGTCTTTCCTTCCTATTCACACCTGGTCAAGGTTTCCTTAACTTTGGGCCCGAACAGGGATGAGCAATCAAAAGGGGGTGTTGACAAAGGATGACTTAAAGGACTCTGCAAAGGAACAAAAGCACATCCAGGAGTGTCTTCTAAGAGCAATTCCTGTACTTGCTGCTCTACTTGCTCCATCAGCTGCATATGAAATGAGGTGCATGGATGAGTTTACTATGGAAGTGAGGGTAGCAAGCTGGGAGGCAACTTTATCTGACGCTGCTCCAGCTACTGTACCCTGAAGAGTATCTCCGAGCTCTTTTAGGAGATCTCTTTGCAGTCTTGTAAAATGGGGGAGATAGTTGAATGAACACAGTGCAAAAGTCGCTGAACTGTACGTGTGCTTCTCGTATCTTCCATGATCCTAGAGTCTCTGTTAGGAGGTTGGATAGAGGAAGAAGTTTCCGAAATCTCCTTTTTGGTGGCTGCCGCCACCACCATGGCATCAACTGGCACTCCCTTGGCAAGAAAGGACTTTTCCTAGGGGTGGAAATAAATTTATTAGGCCTCCTGGGGGCAGGCTCCATGGTGTCTGGAGACTCCCACTCCCTTTGTGAGACCAGCTCCATAAGTTCATCGAAGGGTGGAGACACCCAAGAGGTGGAGGGTTGAGACCCGAAAGCCTTCAGGAGACCCGACTCGTCTTCAGTAGGGTTGGTGGACTGCCAGTCACCCCTATGCCTAAGGATATCTAATATCTCACAAAATGAGATATCTGCAGAGGGGGACTGTGGGGACCCTTCTGATTCATCCAAGTCAGTATCGGATGTGAGAGACTCCTGTAGGGAGTCTAAATGCTTCCTCTTACAGATTCTCTTCCTGGGAACCTCATCAGTGGGAACTTCTTGTGAGGACTTGGAAGAGCAGGGACCACATTATGGGGCTTCCTGAGGCTCTGGGTCTCTACGCTTAGAAAGGATCTGTGAAGCAGAAGCGGACACAGGCGCTTTTGGGGAGGAGGTAGCCTGACCTGAAGTCAAAGATGTCTTAGGAGACCTAATTCTCCTCATGGCTTCGAATGCACCTCTGCTCCAATGAGAAGGGAGCAATGGATCCAAGGAAACTGTTGATACCCCCAGCATCAGGACAGTGGGCTCTGAACCAAAGGTAGGAGCTGAGTTCATCTGAGCCGAAGCCCCGAGAGGCAGAGTCGGAACCGACAAGTCAGTCCAACTATCCTCCCCAGACCCGACCGGAGAGTGTCAGCTCCTAGACTCCTCAATCGGCACAGAGGATGTCAGAGTAAACAGAACCAAAGACACTGGAGCAGGTTTCAGCTCCAAAGGCTCAATGATCATCTAGTCCGACTCCTCCGGCTCCAAAGGACTGGTATGGCTCAGAGGAGGAAAGGTAGTAGATGTTAAAAGAGTCTTCGGTTCTGAAACTGTTTGGGTCAGATCCGATAAAAAATTTAGCAAACACCGGTGCCTGTAACAACTTCTGCACCACACAATCCACATCCAAATTGGAAAGGCTTAGCGAAGACCGAGATGAGTGGACAGAAGGAGGTACAGATTGCAGGAGTGGAGATTTAGGCACTTTAGATAGATACATGCTCCAAGACCAGGGACCGGCTCCGAAAGGACAAGACGCTCGGCTCCGAGGGCTGTGGAGCTGACACTGATGGTTTTTTTTTATTTTTTTTACTTCCGTATAAGTAGAAGCCTTGGAAGACTTTGAAAATTTGCTAGACCTGTCCTGGTCACTCAAAGCTTCCTGAAAAGACGGTTTGACTAGACCCCTGTCATTAGCTTTCTCTTTCTCTCCTGAAGGACCCTAGAAGAGAAGGAATGACAAATGGAGCAGCTTTCCTGAAGGTGTAAAGCTCCCAAACAATAAGCACAGTTAACATGGCTATTTGTTACAGACATTTTCTGTCCACATTTTGGACATTTTTTGAAACCTGGCTTATGATGTTTATCCCTATCCTGGTCAGCCATAATGAACAGCACAGTATCAGTGAAACTACAACAATATACTAAAGAAACACCCAAAACTATTTAAATAAGCCCTGATAAAAAACTATGGGCTAAATATCCTGTGACAAAGTGTGACTTTAAACACACACACACTTTGACTATATCTAAACACTTCTAAATATCAAAAGTTATCAAAGGCACACAATAACTATATAACTACAGTAACTAGACTAATTATAAAGGCCTTTAGAAAAAAAAAATGAAGGCCAAAAGCTATATTTAAATATGAAAAAGGCATAATGCTAAAGAAGCTAAAGCTAAGAAATGGAATTAACAAGTTATAAGAAAAACAATTTTTAATAAAATTTTACTGGCCCGAGCTATTGCTGAGGAACCTCCGATCTATTGCAGCTGCAAACTAGATCTGAGGTAACTCTAGGTGCACCATGGAATATGGACTTGGCCTTGAGCTGTCTGAAGACCTCAAGCTTTGTAGTAGGCCGACTCAGAGCCAAGGATCGGCTCCGAACCCATCTGCAAGAAAAAACAGCAAGATAGAACAACTTCACATCAGTAGTTAGCAGAACCACTTAGCATGCTATTCAGTCTCAGTCTAAGCACTGGCTTTGTCCCAGCTGAGAGGAAAGCAGCAACCATAATCCCCTTGCACATAAGGGGTCCCTCAGCTGACCCTGGGAACTATAGACCCATTAGCCTAACCAGCCTTATCTTCAAGGCCATGGAGAGAATCATCCTGGATCTTATCAACAAGGACATTCAAACTCTTGACCCGACCAAGTTTGGCTTTGTTAAGGGCAGATCCTGCCTGCTAAACCTGGTGGACTTCTTTGAGAAAGTCACCAAGGCTCTTGATGAAGGCAAAACAATTCACACTGCCAATTTCGACATAGCCAACGCCTTTGAGACGATCCCACACTCAGGCACCATTTTGAAACTTAACCCTTAAGTCACTAGATGGGTTGCCAACTGGCTCACATACAAAACACATACAGTCAAAATTGGAGATGACAACTCTAATAGCAGACCTGTTACCAGTGGTGTTCCACAGGGAGCTGTGCTAGGCCCGTTACTGTTTGGTTTCTATTTTTCAGAAGTCCAAGCAAAAATAGATGGACTATGGTTTACCAAGTTTGCTGATGACTGCAAACTGGGTGTAGTCATCAAATCCCCCAAAGATGTCAACATACTACAAAATGGGCTTACACAGACAAATGATTGGTGTCAAAGCCATGGACCTAAACTAAATGGAAAAAAATGCATCATTATCATCCCCTTCGGCAAAGGAGAAACCCCTGCTAATTACAACATTAATAATATCCCCTAAGTTCAAACCCAGTGGTGAGAAATTCAGGAACACAAGTTGATAGCAGCCTTAATTTTGATCATCAGGAGTCCACAGTAGTAAGGAAGGTCTTCTATATTGCACACCTCATAAGCAAGGGTATAGCATCCAAAGCTAAGACAGTTATAACTCTCCTGTACTAGGCTCTCATCAGACCAATAATAGAGTGCAATGATCCCTTCTGTATGTACCTCACCAGACATCTGCAGCAAATAGAGAAACCTCAGAAGTTTCTCACCAAGAAAATTCAGGTCCTACAACATATGACCTACATGGACAGACTGAAGGTCCTATCACTTTACTCAGTATCGTATAGACTGCTTATAAGCAACTTGTGCCTGGCATACAGACCAGTCTCAGACCCTGCTTTGATGAAGCTGCTGCACATCCACAAATCCAATGGGACAAGATTCACTTGCTCTCAGGATCTTAACCTAGCTTGCAATATTAACAGGACAAGCTGGAGAGATAGATATGTCTCCCAGAAGTTGCCACTCCTCTGGAACAAACTTCCAATTCATGTAAAACAGAGCTCCTCAATGACCCTCTTTAAGCATCACCTGGACAATAGGATGAGAAACCATAAATTTACAGTGGGGTTTTCACCCATGTCCCTCTTAGACAGGGGCATAGGTGCACAGAAACATAGACTATATATCATGGTCCATAAGGGAACAAGGGCATAACATGGCTAGGCTTGTGGAAGCCTTAGGGCCAATAGCTTAGTAATCTGCTATGATCTTATGATCCATTTGGGGATGCAGGGAGATTTGCTTCATGTAAAAAAAATATATATTTTTTTTAAATATTTTTGATGTTCTATTTTTTAGAATTTAATATTTGGAAAGGTGTAGCTCACTTTGTAGTTAATCCACTTAAAATATTTGGTCAGCAAAACAGTTGATCGATAGTTGTGGGAAACTGATTTAATATTGGAGGTGAGAATATACCCTTTCTTCAGTACTGTGTGATCTCGGAGTTGGAATACTTAATTAGCAGGGGGCATGGGGGCACTGCCCCTTCTTGTTGTATGCTTTGAAGTTATGTCTTGGAGCATATGCTGTTATTGTCGATTTTTTTTTTTTTAATTAAAGAACATCAGTGTTCTTTAGCTTCAACCTTTCCCAGTACACCACATATGTGTATGTGTATCTACACAATCACACACACACACACACACACACACACACACACACACACACACACACACACACACACACACACACACACGAGAGAGAGAACAAGGCATTATATTTCTTATTGCTATGGCTAAGGCAAGATGGAACATCCCTTGCTGTACTCATGGAGTAGTCTTACTTTGAATTCCAAGGTAACAGAGGTATCTGGTGGCAATTTCCCTCCCATTAAATCCATTCGTGTATAGGGGCAGGCATGTATGGTTGTGACAGCATGCTTGTGTGCAATCTTCAAAGCAACAGGATGTGCCTTTGAATCTCTTTATTGTAAAGTTTGCCTTTTGCAGTGTTATGTCCTTTTAATGGTGATGTTGCTTTGTCACTGCATGCAGAGCATTCCTGGTACAGGGATGTAAGGTATGTCCTTCATGTTGTCTCTGCTGTTAGTCCACAGCTATACATTTATAAATTTTGGCAGCCTCCACACACTGTGGTCATTGAGTTATATATCTGTGAATCATAGGCTATACTGTGAAACCACAGTTGCAAACCTGGACTCACTCAGGTATACAACGATGTTTGACATTATCCTTCAGATTAAGGATAATTTATGGGAAGGGATGAGACCTGGTATATGGTATGAATTGTGTACCAGGCCATCACAGTTGTAGAGCATGTTTATGTATTCCAGTGTCATATGATATTGTGGACATGAGCAACAGCATTAAATGTTTCTCCTATCACAATTATTTATGAAGGAACCCAATGAATAACACACACAAACACACACTCACACACACACACACACACACACACACACACACACACACACACACACACACACACACACACACACACACACACACACACACACACACACACACACACACACACACACACACACACACACACACACCAAAAAAAAAGTTGAAACTGATTTCATTTTTTCTTGGAGAATCCATATACCAGTATTCAAATTAGTAGTGAAATGCTCACCTTTATTTCGAATATTGCTCAGTGCTTGTTTTAATTAGTTTTATGGTGTGATGCACTTTTCATCCTTAGGTGGATAGCCCTTAATACATTTGGAAGTGCGAGTGTGCTATTGTGAGTTAAGAATGTGAAATGGCTTTGTAGAAGTAGGGCATGTTTTTGATAAGAGTGTGAACAATCATTCATCACTCACGTATTACTCACTTAATGTAA
The DNA here is from genome assembly GCF_019279795.1 of Protopterus annectens. Taxonomy (NCBI): domain Eukaryota; kingdom Metazoa; phylum Chordata; order Ceratodontiformes; family Protopteridae; genus Protopterus; species Protopterus annectens. The sequence goes on along the minus strand of NC_056732.1, from coordinate 627,938,252 downwards.
TTTTGGGCGGTAGGGAAACCCAGAGAGAATGAGTATAACCAGTCCAGATAGGATACCTGTCCAATGTAGTGCAGATTGAACACACACACACACACACACACACACACACACACACACACACACACACACACACACACACACACACACACACACACACACACACACACACACACACACACACACACACACACACACACACACGCATGCATACGTGCATGCACACACACATGCACACTCAAACCTCTGGGCAATTTACAGGACCACTAATTCCCCTTTTGTTATGTCTTTGCAATATGGGAGGAAGCCAGAGATCCCTGAACCCCCCCACTGTGGGCATAGGGATGACATGCTGACAGAGAACTCCCCAGACAGGAGTAGAACTGGAGAACCAAGCAGTGTGAGTTCACATGTCTTGACTACTGCATGACAGTGATGCCCAGAAATGCAAATTTTTCATGCAAAAAATATAAACTGTGATCACATGGTCAATACTGTAGAAATAAATGCATGTAGTAAATGTTTTTGTGAAGGTGATCATGAACTTCCTGCATCCCAACACTCCTTTAAATTATGTAGTTATCTCTAAAGTCTTCATTCAGTGCAGAAGAAGAAAAATAAATAGGTTTGGGCAAAACTCAAACATATTTTATTTAGTCTGTTGTGTAACAAACTTGCACTAGAAAAACAGCATTTTTGAAATATAACGCTTGAAGCTTCTGCTTTGAGAACTTGCCTATAACTCAGGAGGTTGTCCACAAGATACAGAAAAGAAAAGTGACTTGTATCACATTTTAACTAGCTTAGGAAATTATGGTGTTAATTTGTGCAGCCACAACACCTAAATAAAAGTAATGATGTCCCTACTGCTGTGCTACAGGATTTCTCTGACCTTGATTAAACCTAGAAAAGTATAAAGCATCCAATAATTTTATTGTCAGATCTTATTCTGGGGATGTGGGAAAGAATCCAAAAAGAAAATGAAAGTTGCATTGTTCTGCAAGAAAACTCATTAATTTGTTGTCCAAACCAAACAATGGAACATGTTCATTGTTAGAACACCTGTTGGGAGTATGAATACGTTTCTGAAAAGAAAACAAATAGAATTAGTAAAATGCTACCCAGCCCTAATAAAAGAACAAAAGTGTAACTCTGCCAAACCATGCCTGATTAACCTGACTAATATTGCTAAAAATACCATGTTTGAAAGTGTTCTACCTGAACTGCCGCTTCCATAAACACTAGCTGAACTTATTAAGGTGTATGCATATGTGTTTGTGTGTGTGTGTGTGTGTGTGTGTGTGTGTGTGTGTGTGTATGGAGAGGTTATGTCAGCAAGTCGAAGTACACTTACTTCAGCTTCCATTCTCCCAAGTAAAATACATCAAGGAACAGAATTATTGAAAATAGGAACTTTAATATAAATAAAGGGGGGAAGCCCCCCTGTACCCCCACACCCTGTAATTTAAATATATCAACTCCGAGATTGCACAATACCAGATAAAAGGGAAAGTCCCCATTCTCTGGTATTCAGTTATCTCAGATAAATAGCATACTTCCACTGAATCATTTTCAACAGTATTTCATCTGACCACTTTAATTCAAATGAATTGCATTTGAAAAGTGCACTTTGACCAATATATACATGTGTGTGTGTGTGTGTGTGTGTGTGTGTGTGTGTGTGTGTGTGTGTGTGTGTGTGTGTGTATGTGTGTAGTGGTATCTATATATACATTTATATATATATATATATATATATATATATATATATATATATATGTGTGTGTGTGTGTATATTTAGGTAGGTATAGAAAGAAAGGATATAGTTATACAAAGATGCGCAGATACAGATCTATGTATGCATGTATATATATATATATATATATATATATATATATATATATATATATATATATATATATATATATATATATATATATATATATATATATATATATATATATATATATATATATATATATATATATGGATATAAATACACATACACACAGGCTCATGTGAGAAAAGAGGAAGTGCAACTACACATTTATAATTGTTTTTTTATATTGTAATTATATTTATCTTTTTTAACTATTTTTATCAGGTAAGTGAGTTGGCTCCCAGACCTTTTTCATGTGTGACTTAGCTTACTGAGAAATACATACAGAACTGAGTGCAGAAGTACTTTTCTTCCACCCAACAAACAGAATATATTAACTAATCACACAACGAGGGAAAAGAGAGAGAGAGAGAGAGAGAGACAGAGACAGAGAACATCAACATAAGTTCTAGATCGGAATCAGAACTGTTACATCACTAGCAGCTTTTGGATGCAAATGCACTTGTCAAGGACTTTTGCTCTGTCTATCTTCTATCTATCTATGTATCTTCCTATCTGTCTGTCGATCTATCAATCTATCAGTCTATTAAATAATAACATAGTGTGGTGGTTCTCACCAATGGGAAGAGTACAGCTAACCAAAAATGCATAAAATCTGTATAAATGTATATCGCAATATTATATTCTTTGCAAATATATATTTTATACAGCAGTGTTATACAGTGTTTGTTCTAAACAGAATGATGCTTCTTTAAATGCATAATGTTTATTTTAAGCCGTATTTGCTTCTTCAACAACAAAAAGATATCTGGATGTATTAGTGGGGGCAAGTTTGCTTAATGAGCTAGTGAGTGAAATAGGGCTGAAAGAAGCTCAAAGAAATAGTGTTTGCTCCCCCCCCTCAGTAAAATTGGAATTGGTGTCTAGAGCAGTGGATCTGGGAGACAATTAACCTCAATGAAGGAAAATCTGGAAGGTGAAACTAGAAATTCTTCCCTGTAGAGGAATACAGAATGACTTAACCAAAGAAACTGTTGAGTTACATGTGCTATCTATGTTTTTGATTAAACCATAAAACTTTGCTTTTCTTGGAAGAGCTTGCATTTAATTTCTCTTGTTTGAGCTGATTTAATCTTCCACATTAGTGGACTGCAGTGGCTATTTTGCACATGCTGTAAATGTCAAAGTCCAGAGACTATAACTGTCATTACCAATATGTGTGTAAATGCCCTGAGAGAGAGAGAGAGAGAAAGACAGAGGGATACAGACTTGTGGTGTATTGGGAATTTCATTTGCACCTGTGTCTGGATTCATATGCTAAGATGACCTTAGCAGAGCAGTTACTATGGGTAATAGTTGCTGCAGCCATAGGGACGATCACGCTAGCTAAGTAAATGGATACCCAAATGACATTGTCACCATTTAAATAGCTTACCCAAGATGAGACCATCAAGGTGTATCTTACAACCTTTGAGTACTATATCCACAGCAGGGATGGACCAGGCTGACATGAAAGGGACTGATTGCCAGAACTATGATAAAATCATAAAGACATTACCTGACAGAGCTGGTGTTGCCTCTGAGATACAAACGCAAAAATTTCATAGCAAGTCACTTTCTGATAGCAAAATAGTGAAGTCACAGTTATGTAATGGAAAGTGTGGTATTATTTTATACACAAATCTGGAGGGTTGACATAATAAGAATGAAATGATAGAAATGATAGCAACTGACACATTCAAAAGATCTTTACCGCCTGCTTTTAGAAAATGGGTGTGTGAAACTGATCCTAATGACTCTGAAAGTTTTGTTATGCTAGTAGAAAGACTGTTATTCCATAAAACTATGTATAGAACTGAGCAGTCTAGACGCATACCAAATGTTTGTTAAATGTTGGAAAACAATAAATATCAGATGTACACATACTCTGATTCAAATATGGAAAAACAGGTCACATGGCTGGATTTTGTAGTTGTGATACCTGTGAAAACTATAATTTCTGAATGAAAAGCATCCTCTCAGTGATGTTATTTCTCTAGAATTTGATAAACTATCTTCTAGAATGGCTGACATTGCATTCTGTTTCTGTACAATCGCAAAATTAACTGCAATATCCAACTGATGACAAAGAACTGCAAGAACCTTTAGACTCAGAAATATTTTAGCATTTTTAAAAGGGAAGCATGTATGAATATATGTAAGAAGAAAACTATTACTTACAAAGCAGTAGAGGTTGCATGCATTCTTGGTGGTAAGAAATAATATCCTATTACTCAGATAGAAATATAGACTGGGTTTGTGAAGATAGTTCACCCCATATCCATCATTCCCAGTTCAACACAAGCCATGATAACAGGGAAAACTTCCCCAATTTACTGTTGTGTAGGCAACAGAAAGAGTTAGTTCTTTTGTTAGACCACCCTGTTATTATGGGGAGGGGAACCATCAGATAAATAAGCTTACAGACATGCCTCTGCCTGACACAGAAAGTGTGGGAAAAGTAACCCCAATGCAATTATTAGAGTGTATGAATCCAACAATGCTCAAGACACTGTTAAAAACCTCTAAAGGTACAAGATGGCTAAGAATGTGAAGAGATGAAGAATCTATACCAGTTAAATAGCTATGTCCGAATGCACCTTTAACAGAACAGCCTGATAGAGCAGAGCTAATAGAAGGAAGGGATTTACATGCCAAAATATTACCACCTGGAAGTGCTGCAAAACAGGGAGCAGTAGTTGTATTGAAGCCTGAAACTGTTACAAAGCAGTGTTGAAATGAATAGCAGAACCGATGAGAAGGGAAAATTTATTGACGGGGTCTATTCTAAGGAAATGACATTAGGAGGTGTGGAATGCATGATTTGAATAGAATTCTTAAACTTCTGTCAAGCTAAAACAGAAAGACACAGAAATGGAAAATTGTAAGCAGCAGGTGGGAGTTGAGGAGAAATGTAACAATAAGAAAGATTTTTGCAGGGTAGTTAAAGAGGGAAAAACAGTATCTAAACCCATGTATTTCAGTATACCAGAGAAACCACAAAGGGGGTGTCTATGTGACAATGTAAGCAAAAAAAAAAAAAAACATTCCTTGGAAGAAGGAGAGAAATCTAGAGAAGAGAAAGAAACTGAGAGGGCAAGCAACATAGACAAGAAGAAAGAGGGGTACTATATACTAAAGGACAAAATAACTGATATTATTTTAGAGATAAAGTACAGGAACTCTAAACAAAAGGGTTCAATGCACAAGGCTCATGAATGAAAGGAACAGGAACAGCTAAACATCTGAATAAGGCAGCGACAGTAACTGACACTAAAGAATACTAGTTTACATTTTTATCTAGCAGAAGAGTTAGACACTGAGACTAAAGTGTCTGTGCTGGTCAGGAGGTAGTATTGCCTATCTCCGGACAGGATGACCTTGAGGAAACCACAGAGTTGGCTAACCTACAGGCAAGGCTCATATATTCTAAAAAGGCCCAATGAGAAGATTACATTTTTGGCAGACCAAGGCATGATACAGCTACAGTTATTGAGGACAAATCTGTACAAGTTGTTCCTACTTCCTATTTGTCTTATGAGTTACAAAAATAAGTTGATGATCAGAGTAAACAGGGGTATTGAGGAAGTAGTATGCCTGGACAGGGGTCTAGGGAAGTAAATAGTGTGGGAAGAAATAGCCAGGGAATTGTTATGGCTAGGCTTGTATAGGCCCTAGGGCCAATAGCCTAGTACAAACCTATGAACCTAAGTGTTGATGCCCAAGCCTTTCAGCTTTTCATACAATGAGATTAGCATATAGACCTATGGTATGGGGACACCTAGAAATGGACAAGAATAAAACCATAAATCCTAGCAAGGTTTTATTCACCAAGAATAATGAACCAAACTGAGGACTTCTGTAATGATTGCTCTGAGCACCAGAAGACAATTTCCTCATCCTGGTTATTGATCCTATTACTGAGATACCATTCAATTGTATTGTTGGATCATTAGTGAAATCCAGCAATGGGTTTCAATATCTTTTGATTATTTTGGACTATGCTACTAGATATTCTGAAGTTATCCCTCTATGTAAAGCTAATGTTAAATCTATACCAAGGAGATGGTCTTGTTGTTTTCTGGGATAGGGATACCAAAAGAAATACTCACTAATCAGGAGACTCCTTTTATACCCAGAATAAAGCAACAATTGTGCCAATATCTTATGGTTAAGCAACCAAGAATGTTAGTGTGCAATTCCAAATGCATGGATTGGCAGAGCTTTTTAATGAAACACTTATGTCCACATCAGTCATGGTTATTGTGGAGGATAGCAAAAACTGGGCCAAGTTAACAACTTAGCTCATGTTTGCCATTAAGAAATGCCACAAACCTTGAATGGGTTCAGTCCCTTTGAGGCACCATTTTGCAGTCACACTTAAGGACTATTAAACGCTACAAGAAAATACTTAAAAAAAAAAAAAAAAAAAAAAAAAAAATAGAGAAACCCCCATCTTAAAGTGCCACAGAGCAATATTTCAGCTTGCAGGACAGGCTGACAGAGGTAGTGCCACTAGTGCAGCAATACATGGAAAGAACTCAAGCTGTCCAACAAGGGATCTACAACAAAAGTGCAAGGACCAGAGAATTTAAAACTGGAGACTGCGTGTTGGTTTCGGTCCCCTCAGCTGAAAACAGGTTTTTGGCTAAATGTCAGGGTCCATGTGGAATCAAAGATAAAACTGATGAAGTAAATTATGGAGTTAGGCAGACAGGTGAAAAAAGACCAGAACAGATATACATATCAGTATTCTGAAACCATGGAAAGAAATATAATCTTCAGCACTTAGTTTAGCAAGAGATCAGTTAATGTGGTAAGGGCAAAAAACAGACTTCTTTGCCTATATTTTTGATAGATGATACACAATCCAAGCCTCAGAAACAAGAAATGAAAGAACTTCTGTTATGCTCAGATATGAGAGGTGAGCAAACTTGATCTGAGCAGCAGTGGAGTCGAGGGAATTATGGTTAGGGGAGGGATCAGATCTCTGGATCCAAAGAAGCATCATATTCAGTGCTGAGGTTGAATCTATTCAGAATTGGCAACCCTTATGTTTGAACTGGACAACATGGATCTAATGTTATGGAAAGTTCATTTGTTTTGTTTAAGTACCCCTTTAAGCATTGTTAAGGTTGGGACACTTGCTATAGTAGTGCTGAACCAGATATAATTTAGCTGTTTTTTTTAGCATAATAGGGGTGCTCCATGCACTACAAGTAATTTAGGTATAAGGTAAACAGTAAAAGTAGTGCAGTGTGACGCTGCAGTCACAATGCAGCATTGCAGGTTATCACAGGAGTACAGTATGAAAGCTGTGATTAGAAGATGCAATAGATGCATGCCCAGTCCTGTCACTTTGGATGCATCTAACCAGAATGCGCAGTCACCTGAGGAGAATAGTAGCATTTTCTGGCTGTCCATCAGCATCACACTTATTTTTATTAGACCATTTTAAGCATAAGTAGACTTCCATGAGGACTGGATGAGTTAAATTTCTTTTTGAAATATTTTATAGTCATTTAATGATTGGCAAGTTATATTTTAGTCTGAAGTTCTTTTTAGGAGATAAAGGGTTTTGTCATTTATGCACAGCTGTGACAGAAACCAGCTTTTGTCCTCTTTCTTGTCAATATGTTATTCTTTCTGGGTCATTAAATTTAAGTCCCTGGTGTATTGTTTGATATATTTCCATTGTTTAACTGAAAGCAGTTCTTAAGGTTTCATTGCACTTGGAAGTGACTGTAATTGTCAGGCTGTGAAATTATTTAATAAGGAAATAAAAACTGCTTGAGTGTCTAACTTTTTGCCACAGAGTTCATTTTTATAACTACCTTTGGATTTAAATGTTTTGTCACATTTGTGTGACTTCCCTTTTACTTTACCATATTGAACATCTTCACTGTCTTTAATCAGAAGTACTCTTTATGAAATCTGTTTTCCCTGTGCTGATGCCACTAGAGATTAATAGTGATCTTTTAACCTTAGTGACATCTGCTCAGGGAAAATGAGAGATAGATCCATAGAATTTAATGGGCAAGTGCTGTGCATGTGCTGAGATATATCCATTAAAGAGTATGGGCTGCTGCTTTACTTTATAGAGAAAAACTGTAATGGTTTTGGTAAAAAGTTTACAAAACTTTTTATTGAAAAAAAAAATTCTAAGTAAGATTTGACTAAAGCAAAATGCATCATGGCGCTTAACTCACCAGATGTCACAATTCAGTGTTTGACATAATATACTGTAAAGGAAGCTGCTACCTTTCTCTTTCACTTCCCAAATTATGTCTTAAGTTGTTATCATGTTTTGTCATGGCCTGTAGCACTGAACATGATTTGTACTTAGTGATTTGATGATTTAGTATTGTTATACTGTTTGGTGAGCTTTTGTGATGCTTGAATGGCTTAAATCAGTGAAATATAAGTTCCAGCAAAATAAATGTGTCCCCATTGGCTTTGAAGTAACTTTTGAATACAGAAAACTTTAGGTGCAGGCTTGTCAAGATAGAGGTACAGATTTTTAAAGTGATGGTATTGTGGCTGTATGTTCTTTATAAAATTTCAACCCTAGATGGTCTGTGAATAAGAGTGCAGTGCCTGGTACTTTTCTAAAGAGAACATCTCCCTTTGTGGAACTAACTCAAGTCTGCTGAAAGAAAGGTCGAAATAGGCATTTATTATTAATGGCTGTGCTTCATTTCAAACAAGAAAAAGATTCTAAGCTGTGCTACTCCCATCTTTTGCTAAGGGCATATGTGGTTCTGACTCTGAACTGACAGTTAACTTAACGAAAATGATGATTTATCTTCACATTTCATCTTTTTCATTAATGTCTGAACATTTTGAATGGGGTATAGTTGAAGTGTCCAACAGGAACATTATCTAATAAATTTTGTTGGGTTAAGTTTAAGTTTGGTGAAATGCTAATTAACCCCATTCTGTGTATGGAAATTTTGAAGCTGTAAGGGAAACAATGTTAAAACAACCTGAGATTTTTTGTTTTTTGTCAGAGATTTGGGATGCATGGGTATGCTTAAAAAGGACCTTGTGGTCGTTAACGTAGTAAACACCTAAGAACCTATTAACCTATGAAGGAGGATGTGTTTTCATAACTGTTGTGCAGATCAAATTTACCTCATCATTATATTGAGACTAGTTTAGGAGACTTAAACTTTAAAAAAAAAAAAAAAAACTTCATCTGAGAGTAATTCATGAGTCCAAAAGTGAATGGAAGTGAAATAATATTACTCCTCAAACTTGATGGAACACCCAGATTCTGTGATGATTTTAGAAATGTGAGCAGCATTTCAAACTTTGAGTTACTATATACCTGTGGTCGATGTGCCAACAGAAGACGCAGGGAAGGTAAGACTGGGACTAAAGGTGGTTGTGCCGCGAGCTGTATCAGTAACAAGCATATCTCTAGGTGGAATAAACATGATGATGCACTGCAGCTCCTCCACATGTAGATTACCATAAACAAAGTTCCACACCTTATCCTAGCAAGTTATACGTCACCGTCTATGTTCCATGAAACCCATATCTCACACATAGACCTATTGGAAACACTCACCATTCAGCTAAATACCATACTCATGGGGGACTTTAATTATTCCTCTATAAACTAGGAATCCTACATGCCCCCATATTTTCAGGCACAGAGATTCCTCAACTTTGTAAACAGAAATACCCTGAACCAGTTGATGCATATGTCTACTAGAGGTACAAACATATTGGACATGGTACTCACAAATATGGGAGAACAATGAAACCCCCTCCCCCAGAGTTCTGTCCTCTCTGGTAAGGTCAGGCCATAAAGCAGTCCCCCCTGTAATAAGAATCAAGTCTGTAACCCCAGCAAACTCTGTAATAGTTAGAAACTACTCCAAGGCAAGCTACCTTTTATTAACTGATAACCTGTCAAAATATCAAGGTCCTTCAAACCCAGATAACACAACAGCCTATGCAGAATTATTCACAGAAACACTGTACAACTATGTCAATGAGTGAATAGAGGCTGCTATACCTAATGGAAGTAATCCCAAAACTAACTAAAAAAACAAACCACCCTGGTGGAATCCAAAATTAAACAGGTTATACAACAAAATAAAAAAAGACATATGTAAGTCCAACAGAGAAAATTTTGAGGTAAAGATAGTATCCCAAGCCAAGGACAACCATAAGGTATTCTTTACCTATGCACAAAACCTCAAAGGCAGCACACAACAGTCTGCTGAACTGTTGTTAAATGGAGCCACATTCATGGAACTGGGAGATATAGAAACTCTTCTGGACGGCAAATTCATCTCCAGCTTTACCCTCGCTCACCTCCATTTAACATAATCTCTCCAAATATCTAGATGTACTCTCTAAGACCAGGAATACGGCTTTGATAGGCCCAGATAATATCCCAGGATGCCTCCTAAATAGCCGGAAATATAATCTGTCAGGGCCACTTGAGTCACTATTCAACCATAGCCTTTGCACAGGCCTCATGCCATGCAAATGGAAGACTGCAATGGTCATCCACCTCCACAAGGGTGGACCATTAATGGATCCCAGGAACTACATACCCATTTGTCCAACTAGTCTCATATGTAAAGCCATGTAAAGAATTATCATGAAAATGATTAATAATGACATTGGAAACCTTGAGACACAGGACCCAGTCCAGTTTGGTTTCATCAAAGGTTATGTCTACTGAACTTGTTGGACTTCTTTGAGGAGGTCACCAAGGAAATGGATGAGGGAAAATTGTGCATACTGCCTGCCTTGGACCTAGCTAGGCATTTAATACAGTACCAAATGCAGGAATTGTAAACCAAAGCATAGAATTAGGCATAAACCCCTATGTAACTCCCTGGATAGTGTGATGTCATACAGTACATACTCAGCAGTAAATCACTGCAGTGCATGTCCAATGTCACATTCAGAGGAGGATTAAAAGGTCACTATCTTCTAAGAACAGCCATACCAATTTTAAGCCCAAGCAGGATGCCCTCCCAACTCAGCTTCAACTAGATATCCTTTCTATGAGAATGACAAACAGGAATGGTGACAGGGTGCGCCCGTTCTGAAGCCTGATAGCTACCGTAAATTAATTACTCTTAAGGGTAGTAATATGGACACAACTTTCACTGTGCTCATACACAGGTTCATTGGTTCATAGGTTCATACAAATCTTACAGCCAAAGTATACATTGGATTAAGTATCTGTCGCACTATCTAGCGTGTTGTAGTATGGGTTTAGGTCTCTTGAGCACTGCTTCTATTCAGGTAAAGGAGTTCAAAGAGTGCTGAGTCATTCAATGCACAGAAGGCTAAGAAATAATCTTTTTTGGTGAGGAAATGCTGAAATCTCAAAGCTGATTTAGGTGCCGAGTGAGGTACATGTTGAATGAAGCATAATATTTGATGATGGGCCTAATAAGGGGTGAGTTAAGTGGGCTATAATTTCTTGGACATTGATGAGATATCATAGATACCATAAAGAATAAGTTGTGCAAGACAGAAGAATTTTGAAACAACCACAGAGCTGTGGTTGTTAAAGGAGTGTCTGTAATCAATATACACACTCACTTCCCTGGTGACTGTGTCAAATTTAAGTGGTATGTTATCATATAGTAAGTAGTAGGGATGCAAGATTTACCAAAGGAAAATATATTGCAGGTTTTGTGCTGAGGCTAAGCCCGTGATTAATTCATCAAGCATTTGTTTGCTAAAGCACTTGCTTTAGAATTTGCGTGTCAGAATGGGATTTGATAACCACCCCCAGTTTGAAACTATCAGCAAACTTGTTTAGCCATAGCACTGTTTTGCAGAGTTTATATCACAGAAATATAAACCAAACAGGGGACCCAGGACAGAGCCCTGGTGGGTACTACTGGACTGAGTAGTGTACAGCTGTAACCCTCTATTCTATTTTCCTGCAGGATGTCTCACAGCATGTTCTGCACCATGTAATGTAAGTCTTTAACAAATACACATAACAACTATAGACAGATTAACAAATACACATGATGCCTCTCATAACTATCCAACTCTCCTCTTTGGCAGTCTGGCATAGACTTTTACAGGGAAGCTGAGAAGTGTGATTTCCCCCCTTGTATTTAAAGCGTACTAATTTTTAATAATGACACTCACTCTTACAGCTCTACTTTCCCTAGAGTCAAAACAACATTGAAGAAGCTTATAAATTGCAGTGCCTTGGCACTTCATTCAACTTCTCCAGATAGATTTTAACTTTACCACTACAGAAGCTTGTGACCATTTCTGTGACTTCAGGTGCAGTTATATATCCAACCCACTAAAAACTTAACACATTGACTCCTGAGATGAGGGAATGTCCATACACATTGACCCCTGAGATGAGGGAATGTCCATGGTTAAAGAAGTTTGAAAAAGGAGTTTTGTGAAATGTTCCTTCCATGTTTCTACAGTACCCAAAGTGTTTGTGTGTGTGTGTGTGTGTGTGTGTGTGTGGGGGGTCAGCATGCTCTTCCCTTCCTTATTACAGCTTGAGTGAGGTTTCTCCAGCCCCTGTAGAGACACTGAATAGTTTGTCTGAGAAGCCTCTCAATAGTATTTATCCATGGCTTCTCTAACTCTTTTATTGCTTCAAAAAACTATGGTTTCTGTAGCCTTCGTGTCTTGTGTTCATCATTCAGGTGAATTTGGACATGCTGATCAGAACTCTCAGGAAGCTGGCTATTTCATCTCAACTGCTTCTCTCACCACTGATTTTTACCAGTGGTGTCTAATGTTGCCAAAGCAACTGGCAACAGCTACCGTCCAACCTTAGCTAGTGTTGCTGCCTCAACATTTGAGTTCTTCAGAATGGCATTGTCAGACTCAGTGTCCTCAGTTTTACTCAGAGGTCTCTCTTGATGACTTGTTCACTGATTCTAAGTTGTCATCAAGTGGCTCTAAGATGACACTTATGCTCCATCTGTATTTTAGTATCCTGAATCAGTGGCTCTAAGTTGACACTTATGCTCTGTCTTTATTTTAGTGTCCTGAATCAGTGGCTCTAAGTTGACACTTATGCTCCATCCTTATTTTAGTGTCCTGAATCAATAGCTCTAAGTATACACTTATGGTCCATTTGTATTTTAGTGTCTTGAATCAGTGTCTCTAAGTTGACACTTATGCTCCATCTGTATTTTAGTGTCCTGAATCAGTGGCTCTAATGTGACACTTATGCTCTATCTGTATTTTACTGTCCTGAACCTTTGGTATCATGTATAAGGCCATAATTATAAAGTTTGTCATCACTGTTTTGAACTTCATGCTCTGGAACTAAATACATTAATAATGATATTTATTTTGTTTGAACATGGTATTTATTACAGACATTCCATAATCTATACAGATCTTTTCAGGTTCAGATTTGGGAGGCTGGTACTTTTCACCAAAGACTACCTCTGATGATTCTAGTCCTCCCACCTCTTGTATCTAAGCTATATGACTGAAACGTTGATAGCATCTTATTTCAATCAATGGTCAGTTTTGATTTGTACTGAATTGCATCAAAAATCCTTCTAGTAGGATTCCTAGAGGGTATGCCATTAGTGCAATATGTTTCAGAATTGCAAGCATTGTCATATCAAGGACTGTTTATTGCATTCAGTAAAGTCAAACTAGTGCTTAGAACCAGTTTTTGCTTCATTCTAAAATTGTCTTCTGTTTCAGACCTATATCAAATGATCCATCCTTCAGTCATCTAATAAAATAACAATAAACGAATACGGTTACTGGTAAAAAAAGAAACTCCACTTGTTTTTCCCCCAAGCAAAATGATGGGCAAGGTAATGCCAAGATTCATAATGTAGCTAACATTTTGTATCACTTCCTGTCATCAGAACTAGATGAGGTTTTTTGCATGGACAATCAAAGTGCTGTGTAATAAGATGGTGGTAATTTCTGCTGCCCTCGTATGTTATTTATCTTTAGGGGATATCAAAAATAACCAGCTATACAAGGTTTCAGGAAGCACAGCTTCTTTTGGCAGAGCCATGCTGAATAATTTTAGTTTGGTGATGGCCTGACTTGTCCAGATTTTAACATATATTCTTCCTTCCAGCTAACATATTAGTATTTCCTTGTCATTTAAGACTGTATCATGTATTACAGCTGACCTGTAAATGCCATAATGAAGTAAAATAGGAAGGCTGTATAGCTGCTACTTACACCACTGTATCATTGAAAGCAGTCATTTTAGCAGATCTTCGCCTTTCCTACACTCTTTCATTCTTCTGCATGCTCTCTGGTGTCTTATCTTTGAAAAATGATTAATAACAGTGAAAGGTTTATAGCTTCATTGGCCTAGGCCATAATGTGGCAGTTTGAAGTAAGTGCCAGCTATATCCAAATGTTAGCAGTTTTAAGGATTCTGCTAATGATCATTACTCAGCTGTTAATAGCTATTTGACAATATAGACTGGAGGTAATTATTGATAGTTAACAGATTAGAGGGAGCCTGATTATTTATAAGAAATATTAAACAACTCTATTTGCAAGATTTTTGTCCACAGATAATAAAATCTATTAAGAAACAAAATGGGTTTTCACTTTTACACAAAGTTTGATTGTGCAATAATGTCCAAATGGACAAGGTGCCATTTGTACTAGCATGGTCACTAAAGAACAGAAATGTCCTTGCGCTGAGGTACAGCAAGCTCAGAATTAGACTGATTAGTAAGAAGGGGCTCAAGGTGTGGTTGGGTTAATGTGCCCCCCCCCAAAAAAAAATATTTTCAAGCTAATGTTTGAACACCAGTTTGAAAAAGCTTTGTTTCCATTGAAACCAGATTAGTTCATTACATTTTTTGACCTGATTGACTTGTACCCATAGGAAATCCAAAGAAAGTGATAGAACATCATATTAAACAAAGTGACAAGTCTATGGGATCATACAGTCGGTCAATCAGTCAATCAAAAAAAGTCAGAAAGCAAAAAAATCTTTTCATTCCTGCATTACCAGTTGTAGGAAAGCCAAAGCAATGGTAAGGCTTATACTGAATAAGAACATATTAGTTTGAAACTCGGAAATTGATATAGATGATGCCAAAGCCTTAATGATTATTCATTTCTTCTGTGAATTAGTCAAATGGTTCATTGTCTTTTGTAGTATCTGGCAACCCTCAGTGCTTTACAAGGTTAAAGGCCTGGCTATGCTGTAGATGACTCACATTTTTCTACAGGCTCAGCTGATGGAGGAGCTGGCAT